>NC_141534.1:196780000-196932500 GCF_021556685.1 Rattus norvegicus | reverse complement strand
GTGTGTGTGTGTGTGTGTGTGTGTGTGTGTGTACCTGGCATTCTGTAATGTAGATTTCATTTTCAGTGATATCTTTATCCTTATATAATTCCAAAGTTGAAAAGAATCTCCACTGATTATAATGGTATTCTCCTGTAATCAATAGACTGAGGCAGGAGTATAATGAGTTAGGGACCAGCATGGTCTACACCACAAAAGACTTTAATTCACAATAAACTAAAGGCTTGAGGATGTAGCTCGATAGTAGATCGCTTGCTCTCTGCATGGAGAAGTGAGGAAACTTGCATTTTGAAAGAGAGAAGAGAGGGCTTTCCTTAGGGCAGAGGACCTATCCCTCCTTTGGTCACTCGGATGAGCATACACTGAGGAAGGCAGGACCAGAGATGGGTGAGCTTCCTAACCAGGCTGTTTCTAGACAACAGAATGAGCTTCTACCCAGCTCCAACACCACAATAGCAATGGGTCACAGAGAAATATCTGAATAATGGCTTAGCATAAGCTCACCTATGAGACAAATTCAACAGATGTTTAGAAACACACAAAATGGTTGGGGATTTAGCTCAGTGGTAGAGCGCTTGCCTAGCAAGCATAAGGCCCTGGGTTCGGTCCCCAGCTCCAGAAAAAAAAAGAAAAGAAAAAAAAACAATTTAAAAAAGAAACACACAAAATAAGATAAAGGTGTCCTAATGGTATCCTCAGGATTGAGCTAGTACTTGAGGTGTGAACTGGATCATGAAAGGATAGATAAGGTGCTAGAGATAAGACTAACTTGGGCACATATAGTCGGTCCACTATTATTGAAGGGGTCATAGGAGGAGGAGAAGGGTGAAGGTACATGCAGGATTAGGCAGAGTCACAAGGATCAGTCTCAGCTTATTTGGGGGTCCTGGAGAAGGGGTTTTGGGATTGGCAAAAAAATGACTTGAAGTCAATTGATGGTGTACAAGCTGGCAGTCTTGTGTTCCATTCAAGATAGCTCTCCAGAGATCTCCAGATAGTTCAACTCTTGCAGACCAAAAGCCCAGTCTTTTATTTACATATCAATTCAATTTGTTTATTCAGGTACCCTTTTGGTTATCCCATGAATCAGCATATTAGCCCCTTTATTCTTAGAAGGAAACAACAAGTTCACTTTTTTTTTAACATGGCAAATGAATTCAGAGATCTGTCTGCCTTTATAAGCACAGACAATAAGCCAGCTAGATGGGATCTGGCTCTGAGATCACCATTCTTGCCACTCTGGGCCTAAAGTAGCTCTGTCCCAGGAAGACAAAGAACTCAGGAATCTGCCTGCCTTTGTAAGCACAAACAATAAACTTAGCTGGGTGGGATCTTGCCCTGTGATCACCATTCCCTTAATCTCTTTATCTCCTTAATATTTTTCTGACAAGCTGGCTCATAGTGCACCTGTCCTTGTTCTTTTAAGACCTTGAAGCCCCTCATATAATTCATATTACATTCTTATATTTTTTTTTGTAGTTGAGAAGTTATATAATTTTGAACACATGTTTGCCAAGTTCTTTCCCACAGCCTTAAGGGCTGCCCTGAAGGTCACAGAGTTCAATATTTTGCTGAGACATACCCTCAGACTCATGCTGCTTTTAATAGAGTCATTAACGTTGATGGGGAGAACATTCCTTGATAACTTTGGGAGGGAGAACAGCTTCCAAAGGAGGAACATAAAGTAAATTATGTACATTATTATACAAACAGGCTCTATGTCCACAACAACCCTCAACTCTCATGGAGGCCCAGAGCCTGCTGACTTTGCTCCAGGGGTGGGAACCATGTTATGCTTACTGTCCCTTCCATGGTCATGCTTTCCACATCAATTGAATGAAGCAAATGCCTCAAAGGACTTGGTGAGACACTGTGACCAAGGCAACTTTTAGAAGAAAGCATATTGGGAGGCTTATGTTTTCAGAGGATGAGTCCATGACCATCACAGTGGGAAATATGGTAGCAGATAGGCATGCAAGGCACTGGAATTGTAGCTGGGAGTTCATATCTTGTAACTGGCTCCTAGTCCTCACTCCGTAACATGGCAGCTCTGATGACTAGTTTTATGTCAATTTGACACAAAGTAGAGTCATTGGACTGGGAGGGGGGGAACTTCGGTTGAGAAAAATGGCTCTGTAGTTGTTTGCATAATAATGACCTCCATAAGCTCATATATTGAATGCTGGTCTCTTGTTAAGAGGACTATTTGAGAAAGATTCGGAGGTGTGGCCATATTGGAGGACGGGTGCTCCTGGAGCCAGGCTATAAGGTTGCAAAAGCCCATGTCATTCCAAGCCTCTCTCAGTCCAATGACTCTACTTTGTGTCAAATTGACATAAAACTAGTCATCAGAGCTGCCATGTCACGAAGTGAGGACTAGGAGCCAGTTACAAACAAGAGCCTAAGCAGATGCCAGGGCTAGCCCAGGCAGTGTGATGTGTGAGCCACCACAACCACAGAGGATGGGAAGGAGGGGATGGCAGGAGCTTTTGAGATAATTTCTGACATCCCTTCTAACCTCTAAGAGGCCTTCCAGCACTACGCTTCTCAGCCAGGGGGTGGGAGATGGGTCAGTAGATAAAAGCTTCTCTAGCTTCTGCATGCGACGGCATGCATGTATACACTTACGAACACATGAATGTACGAGACACACTCCATACATTTATAAGGATTAAAATTCTATGTCAACAAAAACACCTTAGACATAAATGTTTATAGCAGCTTTGTTTATAATAGCCAAAACTTTATGTTCTCCAGTGTTTGCAAAGCTGTACTATAGTCACGCAATGAAATACAATCCACCAGTCAGAGAACTGAAAACACTTAAGATCCTGTAGACTTCCCTCGTGGACTAAGTAAAAGGCTGACATTAAGAATGCATGCCATTAACTGTATCGATATGCAATTTTCAAGCCAGCGAAAACTTATCAGTGTTGACAGAAATTAGACTGTTGGTTGCCTGTAGGATAGAGATGAGCTCTGAGGGGTATAAATGGCATGTGGGGGGGGGGGAGTATTAAAACGCTTTAGACTGAAGTGGCAGACAGATGTATACATTTGTCAAAACTTATCAATTGTGCACTTAAAAAATCTGCATTTTATCGGTGTAAATTATACTTCAATAAAGTTGATTTAATAAATCCTCCTCCCACTGAACAGCCTACAGCAAGATTATAGCTTCCAAAGACAAGACAGATGTAAATGTGACAGGCTGCCAAGGCAAACAGCAGCAGCTCTCTCTGCCAACCCCTTGCAGCGGGCAAGCAGCACCCTGCAGGGCATTATTAGAAGAGAGCTGTCCTTTAAGAAATGAAGTGCCTGGCATTAGGGGACACAGTTTGAAAGGGAACGGAACGTCTGCCCAGGAGATAGATATCCCAGTCCTCAGCCATAAAGGGAAGGAAGGAGGATGTAGACACGTCCATAGAGGCACCTGCGGCATAGTCTGGTGTTCACAGGATTCTCCCCTTTTTGGGAAAGAAGAATCCAAGTGTCAAGGGCAGTGAGTGTGGGGCAGAGGCACAGCTCCACACTGCCTCTTGCAATAGCCTGGGGTGCTCTTGTCAGAGCCCACCATTCAAGCAAAGCTGGATCCTTGCATTCACCACAGAAAATAATTGCAGAACCTGACTGTATGGGGCAGAGCTAAGGTTTACTAAAAAAGGGACTTTTTTTTTCTTTCTTTTTTTTTTTTTTTGCACAGAATTAAGTAAAAGCATTAACAAAAGAGAAGTGTTTAGGGAAAGAAGACACACCTAGAGATATGGGTGTGGGCTTCCCAGAGCAGAGTTTCACTTCTGATCTTGGTGGGTTCTAAAGTTATTATTTTTTAAAGATCAGCTAAGGAATTTGAGTGAAATCGCAGAATGGTGAAATCCAGCTAGGATTATAGCTGATAAAATAAACCCCAGCTATCATGAGAGCTGTTAGGAGTTGGGATGCTGGGTTGGGGATTTAGCTCAGTGGTAGAGCGCTTGCCTAGCAAGCGCAAGGCCCTGGGTTCGGTCCCCAGCTCCGGGGGGGGGGGGGGCCGGGGGGGGGGGGAGAAAAGGAGTTGGGATGCCTCCACTATAAACTAAGCTATAATCTTGTTTGGGAGGCTTTTAGAAGGTGTCTGGGAAAGGACTAGGTTACCAAGGCATCAGGCACGGTTAGTTGTTATTTTAATGTTCTCATTTGAAAATATTTTTACGTAAAAGAAACGTTGATTCCCAGCTGGCAGGTGAGGTGCTACAGGCAGGCTTTGAGGCGGGGCCTCCTTTTCCCTCCTGTGCTCCCTCCTGCCTCACAATCAGGTGGAACAGGGAACAGTGTCTTTAGTGGACTGCTTGCTGCTGGTTTGCGATTGCCCATGTGATCCATGGGAAGAGCGGGGAGGGCAACCATGAATCCCAACCAGCTTCCCGGAGAGACGAGGCTGACTAGGGAGGCAGATCAGACCCCGCACATGCTCTTCATAAGCAGTTACAATTAATCTACTTTTCCTTCACAACTGCAGGTTCAGACACTTTCTAGCTATCTATATTCAATTCGTCTTCAGCTGAAAAGCCAAGTGTGTCAACACACACCTGGGGGGTCCCGTGGGACTTATTAAATCAGGATTCTGAGAGTCAGAGTTGCTAAACCCAAATTAATTGCTGCAAATTCCATTGCAGGCGGCCTTCTTTCCGATGGAATGCAAAACGTTAAGCCAAATCCTTTTGTGGTCTCCAGCTCAGAGAAGACGGATGCATCTACACCACCATAACGACAGAGCTGCTGCCTGTAAGCGAGACCACAGAACTAGATCGCCCCACCAGTGGAAAGGAGAAATTCATTGGGAATATGAAAATGCTGGTGGTTAACTCTCAGGTGGAGAGAGAATAGCCAGAGGCCTTTGTGGGAGTTCAGAGCTGCCATGGTTACCTCCTGGGAGGCAGCGAGACGACTAGCAAGAAGGTGAGGAAAGGCCGGCCAGTTATAAAAAGGGGAGAAGTTTAGCTTCAGGGAGGAAGGTGTGGCAGCCAGATAGCCGGGAATTTTAGACTATCAGTGGAGGACTTGAATATGTGTTACAGCTATATGCTAATATAATAGAGAGCCCATTTGCCTGAGGCTGGGGGGAGATAAGAAAGTTTCCTGGTAGTTAGAAACCCATTTCACATGTTTCTAAGGAAGGCTGAGTGTCTCTCAATCTTTCTGTTGATCCTGTCAGAGTCCAGCCTGAACTGAGCTGAGCCCAGACAGTCACTTTTGGACACTGTCAGTGGCACTGCCATTTGAGGCAGTTTGCAAAATTGGAATCTAACACTGCCCATCCAGACAGCTTCATTAGGCCCGTGGTGGGGGGAGGGGTTGGGAGTTGGAATCTAACACTGCCCATCAGGACAGCTTCATTAGGTCCAATGAAAGCTTCCCTGACCTCGTATGCTGATGCTATATGGAATTATTGTGAGATTTGAGGATAGCAGACCCAGTCTAGACCGGGAACCAGCATTTTTTGAGTTCTTTTTATTTATGTGCATGGGTGTTTTGCCTGCCTGTATTGTTGTGCCGATCGGAAGACCCTTCTTCCCATATCCCTGGAAGTTGAGTTACTGACGGCTGTGAGCCACCACGTGGGTAGTAGAACACAGAACCCAGGTACTCAGCAAGAGCTGCAAATGCTCTTAAAGGCAGAGCCATCTGTCTAAGGAACTACAATTGTATCTTCTTTCAAAAGACCAAATTCCAGCATTGGAACTAGTAGTTCCCGCAGCAACTAGTAGCCCGTGTTTGATTCATTTGCTCGCAGCTAGCCAGTAAGTGTTGCTCTAGTTACTCCGTGGCTTCCCCTCAGGCTTGTTTTCGTTCTCTGAACAAAGATTTTATTCTCTACCCAGGAGCTTTCAGGTTCCTCCCCAAGCTTGGGCAAGATGCACATTGGCACTCCAGTGACCCAGAAATCTGATTAAGAGGCAGCTCCAAGAGCATATATGCTGTTCAGAGACTGCACCAAACAAGAAGCCTGACATACAGGACTGGACAGAGACGAAAAGTAGGGCTTTTCTGGCCAGGAAGTTGAGGAAACAATATACTTAAGGAAAGGGTTGGTCCAGCTGTGGTGGGGCAGAGGTTGGGAAGAAGGCGTTGCAAGTTTGGGTACAGCGGGGTTGGGGGTTGGCGCTGCGGTCAGGTGAGGGCGCCTCCTTTGGGTAGCGGCTACCAGCAGCTCTCTGCGACCTAGGCCCTGCGGCTGCTCAGATGCAGGTTTAACTTACTTCTTCAGCAAAAATGTGGACTTAGAAAAGCATCAAGGAAGGTCGAACCTCAAAGGTCAGACGCAGGGTCAAATGTAGAGGCATACAATAGAAGTGCCTTGATCCTGCCCCTGGAGGAAACAGCCTTTTTCCCCCTACCGTATAAGAACACTCATGAAGCCCCTTTTCTGCACTGTTGGGTTCACAGGCTGTGCATTCGGGCCAGCTGCTATTTGGCAGTATGAATCACTGAAATCCAAGCTTCAGAGTTATTTTGATGGCATAAAGGCTGATGGGTTGGATAGCATGCGGCCACAAAAAGAAGGAAACCTCAGAACGGAGATTAACAAGTGGTGGAATAGCCCAAGTGGTGGCCAGTGGACTATGACAGGCATCATAGCTGCAAATGCCCTCGAATTCTGTTTATGGAGAGTGCGGTCCCTGCATCAAACCATTCTCAGAGATTTACATCCAACCCCGCATCAAAGGTTCTTTGTTCTCCGATGTTGCTCTCGAGACCTTCAGCCATTTCTCCTTATTCCACATGGCAGCAACTGTGTATGTTTTGTGGACCCTCTCATCTGGCATGGTGAACACTCTGTGGCAGTGTACCCGTCTGCAGCTGTTATTTCCAATTTTGTCAGTTATGCGTGTAAAGTTGCCACAGAAAGATACGGTCGGTCCTTCACTTGGTGCATCGGAAGCAATCATGGCTGTGCTTGCAGCGGTCTGCACCGAGATCTCGGAGGGGAGGCTCGCTATCATCTTCCTCCTGGTTTTCACCTTCTCAGCGGGCAATGCCTTAAAAGCCATCATTGCAATGGATACAGCTGGGATGATCCTGGGATGGAATTTTTTTGACCATGCAGCACATCATGGGGGAGCTCTCTTTGGAGTATGGTATATCGCATATGGATATGAACTCGTTAGGAAGAACAGGGGGCCTCTAATGAAAATCTGGCACGAAATAAGGACTAATGGCCCCAAGAAAGGAGGGGTCTCCAAGTGAAGCAAAGCTGGCCAGTGTGGCGGTGCATCTGATCCTCGTTGCTTGGAAGAGCCTCAGCATAGGCTGCTCCTGTGATTTAAATGTCTTCGGTACATGTCTCCTTTGCAAATTATGGCAAAGTTGTGAAATAAATGTTTATATCTCTAGTTTATTATTAAAAAAAAAAAAGTTGGGATTGAGGGTAGCCAGCACCATAGACAGTTACCTACTGTGAGATAATTTGACTCACACTCCCCAGCCCCTTCCAAACACTCCAACTGGTCTTTCTTGCTGTATGGAGGGGGGGGGCATCTTTCAAGTGCTCAGGCTAAGAGCCCAGGGGAATATGTGTGAGGTCAGCTGGTTTGTTAAATATAGGTTAACAGCAAGGGCTGGGGAGATAGCTCAGCCAGTGAGTGCTTGACATTGAGGCTTGAGGAGCGAGCTGAATTGACACATTCCAGTTTAAAGCAAAAGGACCTGTTGAAGCAACCAAGATGGCCAGTGTCCTGAGGAACAATGTTCAAGGTTGCTCTTGGACCTCCACACATATGTACACTCTCACAGATGCACTTCTGAATACACATGGACACACACACACATATACACACACACAGGCACATATACACATGCACACACACACACACACACACACACACACACACACACATACACACACTCACACAGATCAATTTGTAAATGCAATGTGATCCCTTCCCTTCTCAGCTTTGTTGGAATAAATCACTTTGAACTGTGATTACTTTGTAAACCGCAGTAAAATGCGGCAGGAGGGCGTGTCTTAGAGGGCCCATGCTGAGGCACCCCCACCCTGAGGTACCAGCCACAGGATCAGTCTAGTATAAAATGCACTCTTTTGGGGCGGGGCATGAGAAGGAGGGTTGAGAAGGTAATAGAGGCAGAGAAAGAGAGGGGACACAAAGAGAAGAGAGAAAGAAGAGAAGAAGCTGGCAGCCAGGAACATGTGAAGAGAGAGGGTGAGGGAGGGAGAGAAAAAGAGAAAAAGAGAGAGAGGGAGGGGGGCAAAGAAAGGCCAGATAGAGAGAGAGGGGGGTCAGAGAGGACTAGAGAGAGGCCAAACAGTCCTTTTAGAGCAAGCCAGGCTCCTACCTGGCTGTTGCTAGGTAACTGCTAGGCGGAGCCTAGAAAAAAAATGCTAAGAGTGAGACCAAATAAAATCTTCCTTTTTAGCATTTATGTAACCCATCAGTACCAAGGACCCGATGGATCTGTGCTGATTGATATTGGGTAGGGTTCCAGATGGAGAAAATGAGGGCATCCCCAGTCTTTGAATCTTTACTGTTGTTTTCCATGGTGGACCTATTTCTTAGTTCTCCACTCAGTGGCAATCTCTAGTCCACTCCAATGTCCACGTTCTGTTTTCCATTTAACTATGTGTTTCAGGTAACATGCTGCCGGCAGCAACAGTGCAATCCACACATGCAGAAACAGAGGCACTACGAACTTCCATGTCTGCCCACAACCAAGAAATCAGTATCCGATACATTTGCCCACTGCAAACTGAAGTTTGCAGGTGATGTATGACCATCATTCCTGAGAGAAGAAATACCAAGTTCAACCACAGGAAGTAACCACTGTTAACTACTCAGAGATGGTGTCTGACTCAAGTCTTTTAAAGGAAGGTAAGTTTGTTTCAGCTCACAGTTCAGGGGATACAAAAGTCTAGCTGGGTGGGAAAGGCATGGTGGCAGGGAACCAGGTCTGTGACGGCAGGAAGCTTCGAGCTCACATCTGCTGTAGATCAGGAAGAAAACAGGTAGAATACTCATGTGCTTTCATGGCTCTGTCCTTTTCCCTGCTTACCCCATCAGAAAGTGTAGCTCACCAGCCCTCTAACTACTTAGGAATGTTAGGACCTTGGCAAGCAAAGCTAGTGTTAACCTAGAGCTATTCCTAGGAGCACCCGTCAGACCTCAGTGCAAAGAGAGGCATTCGCAGGGACCAGAACAAGTTGAGGAGACAGACTAAGGTTGACAGAAACTGGGACAGGCTTTGCAGAGTAGCCTGCTGGAAAGGGAGAGCTATGCGAAGGAAGAGCTCAGGAACTCCGCCTTAATGTTCCTTAGAGACTCAGACCCTAGGCTGCGTATTTGTAGGATGGAATCCAGGACCTGGCAAGAACTGCTGTCTAAAGGCCATGAGGTATACAAGCCTCAGGACTCACACGTGTCTGGTGGGTGTTCACTTCTAACCAGCCAGAGGGGAGACCGTGTTAAATACCTATAGCGTGTAGCAAAGACTTTATGAGGCCATAATATTGCACTGAGACTAACCCCTAGGCTACTTCAGGACCCCAAATCAGAGTCTAAGAAAGAGTCTAAGAGAATGAATTTGATCATCCAATAACTAAACTACAAGCCTAAATCCAATTCTGTTTAAAGAAAGGCGTCAAAATCCAGATGCTCAGTAAAGTAACATTTTACAGGGTCTAGTAGGATACAATCTGAAATGAATGTTAAGCCGGATGTAAAGCGCAGTGCCCTATAATCAGAGGGGAATGGAGGGTGGAAACAAAGACCGAGATCCTGAATCCTGGATTTATTTTTGTCCCTTATCCAATCCCCCTTTTAATGAGCAATTGATTTTAGCTCTGTCAGCCTGTCTCGATATGAAGTTACTCTGTTTATTCCCAGATGATGTTCTTGACATCTAATTAGCTAAACATTTACCAAAGCTCCTCGGATGCCTGCTGACAGCTACTTTCTTGAAAGAGCCAAGAACCTGGGCTTGCCTGGATTAGATGAGGTGTAGCTCACCATGACACATGTGGGAACAATACATAGATGGATTCCTTCCACATAGGTCATTTGTCCATTTTCTTCTTAGCCCCGGTAGGTTTTGTTCGTATGTCCCCAAGCTACACTCCGCCATTTACCTGCTGTGATCACAAAGCAAAGAAAGCTACGAAGTAAACACTGACTAACTCCCACAAGACACATGGGGACACAGGGGGCTTCATTTAAATGGTGCTCTGCTTTTCTCTGTGATCCATGGGGGATTGTGAAAAATTGTTTCCTTTTCTTTCGTGAGCACGTTAAAAAGTGTCCCAACATTCATTCAATAGCTATGATTTTTACTCATAGCAAACAGCCCAGCCTAGCGAGCCTGCAGAAGGCAGTGGTCACCTGGCTGGAGAATGGACCGCTCTGTAACCAGGAGGGTGGATGATGTAAGTCTCCATTGGAGCTTCTAAGTAGTAGACTGGGGACATAGGCCGTGTTGTTTTATTTTTAAAAGTCCAATTCAAATGTCAGTTTTTATTTTAAATACGTAGATCCTTGCTTCCAAAGTAAGTCAGTCTCTCTCTTTCTCTCTCTCTCTCTCTCTCTCTCTCTCTCTCTCTCTCTCTCTCACACACACACACACACACACACACACACAAACACACACCCAAACATGTACACATAAAGCCCCACTAAAGCACACACATATACAACTCTTTCCACAAATACAAAACCCTCACATACACATGCAAATATACATAAAAGCATACAAAAACATAACCCATAAACACACATGCATACACACACACACACTCCATCCCCCAACATTGCTCATTATGTGTAGCACTGTATACCAAAGTGACAAGGAGTCAGGGTCACTCTCTGACTCTGCTGGCACCAAGTTGCAGGACCATACAATAGGTACAGGTGCTATTATGCTGTGTATCCAGAGTTTAGTTGTCCCCTTCAAATCTCTTATCCATGTCCCTATGTGGGTGGTAGGGCTCTGATCCACAATGGCCCTGTACTGTGAGACCCTGTAACTGTTCTACCATCCCAGGACATTATCCAGGGCCAGCCACACAGGGCTGCATGCAGGCACTAATTAGAAGGAAGCTGGGGTTGTTTGCTAGATGATGAGGGGGAAGTCAGTGATTTAATTCTGCCCACTCTTCTTCCCTGTGGGGTTTCTGAAGGGAAGCAGTGACCTCCTCATGGGTACAAAGCTTTCTCCAGATACATGTTCTGTTGTAGCTGCCACTCTGGACTCTGCTGGACTCCTCTGGTCTCTGCTGAAGTCCAAGAAGCATTTGTTTCTAAGGGGCTTAAGCGAAGTCGGGCACGCCACTGGGGCTGCTGTTCTTTCTCCTGGAACCTGTGTGGAGCACAGAAGCCAGTTCTCTAGCAATCTTAACATTTCCCCAGATGTCTGGCTTCCTCTCTCAAACATGCCACCTGTGTGTTTGGTCTCTGCCAGCATGGCTCCAGACGGGAACTCCCCACCTCACTGGGAAGCCTGTTTCTCTAAGAAGAAAGCTTAAAAATGAACAGACTCCCTCTTCACTACCTCTTGGTTCCTTCTTCCTTTCACTGTGTAAGACACAAGTCAGCTGGGATTTCTACACGGCGGCATTAGATATGCCAGTCTCTGACGCGGTCCTGGTAAGCACGCGCTAAGGCTGGCCTCCCATTGCTCAAGTGTGGTGTTGATACAAACTTCCGCTCATCTAGTTTTCTGTCCTTGTTCTTGCTTTTTCCTTCTTTCCTCCATTCTTTCGTCTCCTCCCTCTCCTCCTTCTCCCTCCCTCCAACCCTTTCTTCTTTCTTTTTTCACTTTCTCATTCCCCTGTTTCCCTCTCCTTTCTGTACCAATTTCCTTCCTTCCTCCCTTCCTTCCTTCCTTCCTTCCTTCCCTCCTTCCTTCCCCCCTTCCTTCCTTTTACTCAAAACATACAATTTGGAAACATCACTCAAGAACACTAACTAGTGTGTGCCTTGAGGAGTCCCTTAGGTGTTTTTGGAAGTTCTTGGAGGCAGTCTGCTCCTAGCAGAACTGTGGGCCCTCCTTACTGCAGAGCCAGGTGACGAGTGTGCTGCGGTGTCATTTCTGCCCTCAGATGCCAGCACCGACTGCAGCCACCCCTCAGATTTCCATTTCACAGCACAGCTCTTTCTTCTGTGCACAAAATGGAGCTGAGACTCAAGACAGCTACTTGACGGCACACGGGTGACAAACACGTGGATTTAAAGTATCTGATAGAATAACTGATAGGAGTGAAAGCACTCCATTGTCACGGCGCTTTCTGGCCAGCGTCCCAGGACCCCACATTGTCTAATGTCCGATGTCACCTCTGAAGGCACACAAAGCCCAAAGGTATCTGCCTGATAAGTAGGGTCACTTCTGTTTTCTTTACCAGATGTTAGGATCCACACATCTTGCTGTCTGCCAACAGGTGGATATGTCACTAAGACAGAAAGTCTTCTAATCTGATTTCTGTCTCTGTGATCAATACAAAGACCCAAAGCAACTTTGGGAGGAAAGGGCTTGTTTTAGTGTATTTGCTATATATCCATCATTGGAGCTGAGGCACAAGCTTGAAGTGTAAACCATGGAAGGAAGCTGCTTTCTGGCTTGTTCCCTGTCTACTCAGCTACCTTCCGTATATATCCCAGGCCCAACCGGCTAGGGATGGGACTGCCAATGGTGGGCTGGGCCTTCCTACATCAACTATCAATTAAGAAACTTCCCCATAGACATTCCCACAGGACCATCTGATTTGGTCAATTCTTTATCTGAGGTTGTCTCTTCCCAGGTGACTCCAGTCTCTGTCTAATGGACAAAAGTTACTCAGCATAGGAGACTGCTTGTGTCCTCGAGGCAGAAGTGTTTTCCGGTCCCCCTTACTCACTGCTCTCCTCTTCTGGAACCTACCCCCACTCTTCACTCTGCCAGCTCCATCTTCTGGGTTTTTGGCTCCTGTGTTGGCCTTCAGCTCTTAGTGCATCCAGCTGTTTTTGGAGTGTTGCTACATATCCTTGAGAGAAACTGGACAAAACCAATTTACAAATGGGATTTAAAGTGTGTCACCATTGCTTGTGCTGTTTTGATGGTGTATTAACTGGCCTTCTCCTCCCTTATCTTTTTTCACTCCCCCCCTCCCCCGCCAGGTTCCATCAGAGGAAAAGTGGGTTTAAATGTAGGCTTATTTATTTATTTATTTATTTATATAACCGATACTTGGGGGAAATTGGACTTCCATGTCCCTATACTTTCCAAAAATGACATAACGAGCATCAATGACAGGCTAACATCACAGCTCTGAGCCATCAGAGCAAATTGCCGTTGCAGCCCAGCTGTGCCCAGGGTCTCTCGCTCGGAAGGCAGGCTCAAGACTGCAAACCAGTGCGCAGCAGCATTTAGCATTCAGCTCACATCACCCAGACTGAAACGCAGCGTGCTAATGACAGAGAGAGCTGAATGCCACGAAGTCCCCGCTGTACTGGTTCTAAAACCAGCTGGATGCACTGGGAGCTGAAGGCGGACACAGGAGACAAAAAAAAAAAACCTCGAAGGTATGGAGCTGGCAGAGTGAAGAGTGGAGGTAGGTTCCGGAAGAGGAGAGCAGTGAGTAGCTCGGGCATGAACACACTTTGGCCTTGAGGACCCAAAGCTAAAAGTAGTTCTTGCTTGGCTCAACCCCGTGGGCTGAATGATCTAATTACATCTAACCAAGGAAAACAAAGAATTGCATCAGTTCAAACATCTGAGAAGCCAAGGTCATAGCTATCCACTGGCACAGCTGGGTCCGGAATCCAAAAGAGGCCATCTGTTCCTTTCCCCAGTATTTGAGTTCTGGCTTCTTCACTGCATGCTTCATCCACAGGTGGTAGATCTATTCTACCAGGAGGAGGGAAGATACACCCACTTTGGGTAGCACCATTATCTAGGCTGAGAATTTTAAACTAAGAAAGAGTTGATAAAGAGAGCTGGGCATGGTGTCCATGCATTAATTCATCACTTTCTGCTCTTGACTGTGGATATAATATGTCCAGCAGCTTCACATTTCAGCTGCCTTGAGATCCCCACACAGTGATGGAATCTGGAATTGTGTGAGCCAAATAAACCCTTTCTCTCTAAAGTTGTATTGTCAGGGTATTTACCACAGGGACAGGAAAGGAAACAGGCATTCAGCATCATCTTTTCCATGACTTCAGCCCACCTGTTGGCCACACCCCTGCCTAGCTAGGGCTTAGCAACTGAGGACATGGGGTCAAGGGAGGCCTAGAGAATGGGCCCAGGAAGCTTCCCCTGACAGAACTCTGATCAGCAGCAAGGGAAACCCAACCAAAATGCCAATTCATTCTCCTGACATTCATGGATCTGCTAATGAGTGTTCAGAATAATTATTCCTACCTTCGAGCTACCCACAGAATAAAAGGCGTGAGTGTAAAAAATAGCTATATGGGTTTCAAAGGTCTTTCTTATTGAAATGACAAAGTGGAGAGGTTCCTTCCTCTGTCCCTGGATAATGAGATCGCATCCATGAATTTCAAGAAATGTCTTTCTCCCAGAGGCTCTTTGTTCCACAAAAGAGCTGGGTGTTCAGTGTTAGGGGGGCTGATGAAGTTCCAGAGCAGCCTGCCAAACTTGAAGACAGAGACATGCCCACAGAGACACTAAGAGAGGGAGAGGCACGTACAGAGATAAATGAGCACAAAAGTCACAGGCACACGGCAATATACAGGATACCAGAAAAACAAACACTCACAAACAAATGAAGCTGGAAACGGGAAGAAAGCAGCAATGTTAAATCTTGAGTTTTATGTTCTATCTGGCATGTTGTAAATGATGGTGAGTTAAAGCAGTCGCCAGACCACTTAGATGCGTCAGAGCTGTCTTGATCCCTTTGGAGGTCGAATGACCCTTTCATAGGGGCCACCTAAGACCATCGAAAACACAGATATTTACATTATGATTCATAACAGTAGCAAAATTACAGTTATGAAGTAACCGTGAAAGTAATTTTATGGTTGGGGTCACCACAGCATGAGGAACTGTACTAAAGGGGTCACAGCGTGAGGAAGGGCGAGAACCACTGCTTTAGAGGACAGGCAGTTTCACTTGCAGACCTTTTTAAGGCAGTCACTCCAAGCGATTTTGATCTGTAGCCACCCTTAATCTCCTGACACATCTTTGCAGACACTTGCTGGCCTGAATTTGGTCTCTCCCCATCCTTTTGGTGTTGCTTAAAATCTAGATGGTCTCTTCCTGGGTTTATAGGTAGATTTGCTATTGTCAGGTGTGTGTGTGTGTGTGTGTGTGTGTGTGTGTGTGTGTGTGTGTGTGTGTGTGTGTGTGTAACAGTAATTATTGAAGAGAAGGTCAGGAAATTGAGAAAACATGGGAGGACTAGGGACAGGGAGAGGTGGAAATGATATAAACACAGCACTCATGTATGGAATTCTCAAAAGTTTAGAAAGAAAGCTGCACGTCATCTGCTAGGACAGGGGAACTGAAGAGGAGGAACCTGCTGCAGAGCAGAGTGGGGGCCATGCCTTTGGAAGGCAAACTTTGCCTTTCTGCCCCTTCTCTCAGATGTCAGACACAAGGGTTCTGATGAAACACATGCTTTTGCTTTGGAAATCCCCTGGAAATGAATGACCTTGGATAGGAAGCTGTGGCAGTTTGAATGAGAATGGTCTCCAGTGGGCACATATATTCGAATGCTTGGTTCCTGGTTGGTAGATCTGTTTGGGAAAGTTTAGGAGGTGTGGCCTTGTTGAAGGAGTGTTGCCACTGGAGTGGGGTGGGCTTTGAACTTTCAAAAGTCCGTGCCGTTCCCAGTTAGCTTGCTCTCTGCCTCATACTTGTAGATAAGGATATAAGCCCTCAGCTATTGCTTCAGTGAAAAGCCTGCCTATTCTCCCATGTTCTCCACCAAGATGGCCATGAACTGATACTGAAACGCTAAATCCTCGAGTTAAACACGTTTTAAAATAAGTTGCCTTGGACAAGGTGCTTTGTCACAGCAATAGGAAAAAAAAAACTAAGAGAGTAGAATGAACAAGTTAGGTGACAACATAATTCAGAAATTAAATGTATAGCTTTTGAAGAGAGACTGCTGGATTCAAATCTGTGTCCTCAGCTCTAGGGCTGTGTATTTGTGTGTTTTTGTGCCCCCTTTCCCTGGAGATAATAGCACTTTTCTCTCTGGGCCAATCTAACTAAGACAGGTAACTCTGGGAGGCAATGTCAGAGTGAGGCAGCTGCTGCTGTAGTTATTTCCCCTTAAGCTCAGAAGCCTTCAAGAGCAGCACCCTGCATCCTCCCCACAAGTCAACTCTGGTGTCTCTGACCTACCAAGTCTTCATCCTTTCCAGAGGCTGGGTGTCTACTGAGGGGAGCCAGCTGTATATGGACAAGGCACTGGGCGTCCACTACCGCAGACTCTATCAGTCTGGTGAACTTTGCAGAGCACAGTGTGTGTGATATGAGGCTGTGGTGGACAGAGCAGCCATCAGAGTCCAACCTCGCTTCTCTTAACGTCATCTCTGGGGCAGCATTTTTTCCAGTCCTTGCCTGCCTTGGCCAGGATGTTCACAGGCCTGGAAAAGGATAGAGAAACCTCCCCAAGGAGGACAGAAATGAAATAGGAGGATCGGAGGGACTCTGGAATTAGGGAAACATGCACATCCTCTCTGCGGTGCTGCCTGTACTAAGACAGTCCAACGCTGTTCCAACATCTAAGACCAAGGCTGGTTGACCTGGGCCAGACTCCTGACTTTTGAGAACTCAGGAGATTTGGCAACACCAGGCTAGGCTTCCTGTTTGGCAAAGTCAACCTGGAGCTATAATGTCTAAGCCCCACTTCCCAGGTATGTGCTTACTGGTGCTCTGGTCTCCTTGGCTCCTGATATCCCCGGTCACCCTGTTTTCTGTATTCCTATCCCAGCCTCTCATGATGCCTAATCTGGAACTGCAACCTCTTATATGTGCTCTGAGCAGGTTACCTAGAAGAGGGCGAAGCTTATGGTTCCTAGCTTCCAGGGTGAACCCTGACTCACACCCTGATCCCCGCCCCCAGCCAGACTGAGCTCTAGTCACCCCTCCCCCAAGCCCTCCATGTTCGGAACGGGACAAGAGGCACAAGTGTCGCTCTCCAAGCCGCCTTATTTGTGCATCATGATGTTACAGTTCCTTCACCTTAATCGAGTGTGGAATTAAACATACGGGTCTAAAAAAATGCCTGCCTTTTGTGAGCTGGCTTAGACCATTAATTACCGTTCCTAAGGATCTGGCTGCATGCTTCATGCTATTACGTCCTTTGCAATTTTAATTACATTCTAATCAAAGCTTTTACATGGCCCATTTTAGGGCTTTCAGTTTAATTATCAGCATTAACAATATTCTGCTGTTGCTTTACAGAGCCCTTCTGGCCATTTATCTTTAAATGTTAAGTATTTATATAAACGGACACCTCGTGGTCCAGAATTTTAAGTGGCCATCCACTGAAGTATAATTACTCTCCCTCTTTCTCTCTGGCTGAAATTGCAGAGCCAGGTTAAAGCTAGGATCAAATCAAGCTCAAGGACTCAGTTTTTGAACAGTGTCACTTTTTCTTGCATTTGTATTCCTGCCTTTGGATCTGAAAATTTTAATTTCAATTCAGATATTAATTTTTTTAAGTTTCATGTGGATTTTCCCCCCTCTGGATTTAAAATTGTGTCTTATGAACTAGCACTTTTTGTTTCATTTTCTTTTTAAAATACATTCGTGTGCTATGTGAGTGAGTGTGTGTGTGTGTGTGTGTGTGTGTGTGTGTGTGTGTGTGTGTGTGTGTGTGTGTGAATTCCGTGGAGCATGAGTGCCAAGCAGAGGACAACTTGCAGGAGTTGGTTTTCTCCTTCAACCAAATAGGTCCTGGGGATCAAACCTGACCCGGCAGTGAGTGCCTTTACCCGCTGAGCTGTCTCACTGACCCTTACGTTCATTTTCAGGATTGTTTGTGAATGTGACTGCTGGGATGCTTTTTGAAATCTAAGCTTTGACCTGGGTGATAAGTTCATTTAGGCTTTCACCTGCCTCACCCCTACCATTTAGCAATCGTGTGGCTCTGTATCAAACCTACAGCCAGAGAGAACAGCTGGAGAGGGCCACGCTGGGGGCTGGGAACAGGTGGTACATGAGTGCCATGTACAGCGGGTCACAGAATCGTATTGTGATGCCTCTCCCTGGACTGCTGATCCCAAACCTGCTCAGCTGATGATTTAGACACACGAGTCTCTCAAAGTGCAGTCTGTCACATTAGCTGCCAGAATATGACATCAAAGACGTAGCACCTTGCACAGCAACCAAGCCCAGCAATCTGGAAATCTGGAGCAGAGTGAAGGGATTGCTCTCAGCTTTGAAAAGACCACACTGGCTGGGAGCTCAGCCTGGAAAACATCAGTGTTAACCGGCTGTAGTCAACAACGAGAAGAGCCCCGTAGAGAGAGCAGCTCTTTTTCCTTTCCTCCTTCTCCCAGGGCCTGCAACCAGGTTACGTTGCCATCAAAGACCCCTTAGAACAGAGCTGTGCAACATGCAACTCTCAGAAGGGTAAGACACCTCACTGTCAGTTTGTATTTCCACTGTTCCCCTACTCGATCCCACAAGGGAAACCACAGAGCTGACTTACTCTCCTGAGAGACAGTTCACTTGGTCCTCTGTGCATTCGTTGCAAGGACAGAATTACATCTAGAAGTGGCTCCCCAACCTCCACTTCAAGGTGGTGACAGTTTTGCACCTAGAACCTGAGGCAACCTCCCCACACAGGCAGCCACTTGCTTCCAAGCTTAGAATGACCCAGTGACAGAGACTATTTTGGACCTCACCTCAAAACACATCATGACACCTGATAACTTTTGCTGATTGATGGCCAACACCAAGCCTTCTAGGTGGGACTTTATTATGTTTCACAACATGAACACAGGAGGGTGGGTGCTACAGCAAACACCTCAGGTAAAGGAATCACGGCATGAGCAAGCATGCCCACTCCGCCCTTGGATCCTCCTTCCTTGTGCATGGGTCTCTCAGAGACTGGTCCTGGTGTCCCAACTTTACAAAGTCAAAGTGTTGAAAGGAGACATAGAGAGTGGCAAGAACGCCATCCACAAAACGGAAGCTGAGGGGACTTCGGAGTAACTGATGAGAGGATCACATGACAGGAAATCCGTTCTACTGTGTTATGACATCAGGGTAGAAGAATGAGCCAGGGGCTCAGCGTCCACTCTTCCTTAGACACCCGTCATACGGGGCCCTCGGTGATCCCCTCCAGGGGCAAGCTGGGTGCACTGTCGGCTGTAGGCCTCTCCTCCTTCTTCAGTGAGGTGGGCACTCGGAGGCTGACATACGGTTTGTGGCATGCTGTGTTGGCCAGAGGAGGGTAATGCTGTCTGTAGCAAATATAGGCAAAAATGAGGCCAATCACTCCTCCAACAAAAGAATCTAGTCAGGAGAGAGGAAGTGGGAAAATGGTTATTATTCCTTCGTGTGGTCAGCCCGGAGTTCCCATAAAGTTCTTTTTCCAGTTGCCCAAGATGCTGGATTGCTTTCAGTCTCTCCAACCCACCCCCCAACCCACTTTCCTGGAAGACCAAAGGGAAAAGAGCAAGCTGGAGGTGCAAATCATGGTGGTCTCTGCAAATTGCCATCATTTCTGGCATTTAAATGCTAAAACCCAAGGATCTAGACTAGTGAAACGGCTCAGCAGGCAAAACACCTCTTGAGAGGCCTGATGGCCTGAGTTCTATTCCCCAGCACCTACATAAAGACAGATGGAGAGAACAAATGTATGCCTTGCCCCCTACACTCCTCCCACACATAATTTTTGAAAAATCAAGGACTTAACTCTACACCCCTCCAACACACACACTTCTTTAACTCATACCTGAGCATTGCATGAGGTCAGACTGGTATTCTAGATTTTTTCAGGGTAACTGAACTCTGGAAGAAGAACCCTAGCCATCTCTCTCACATCTGAACACCTCAGCGAGGCTGACATTTATTTTTCCTAGGCCAATCTTACCGGAGTCTTTTGATCTTTCTAGTGAGCCACGAAACCCTAACAGGTGTTCTGGTCACTGCCTTACCATAAGTGGTTTCTCTGGGATGAAATAAACCCTCAGAGGCCCGTGGTGAATAAACCTTTAACAGTCTTTGAGGTGTGGCAAACTCTTTAGAGGTCTGTGAAAAGGAGCCTGATCCCTCCAAAGAGCTGTGGGTATCTCCAAGATGAGGTGATGGTGGTGCAGAACAGATGAAGCAACACAACTCCCCTCAGGCAAAGATGGGCCTCAAACATGGCCCTCATCTACTCAATAGAGACACCATAAAGACGGCCTACCCATCAGCCCTCAGTGTGTGCGGTGCACACCCAAACTGTCTCTACAGATTGTTTCTGCCCAAACATACTGACACAGTGAAACCTCCCACAATAAAAGAAATCTGAAATTCAGGCCCAGTCACTGCCCTGCTCAGCTGTTACCCTCTCAGGGTTCCACCTACATTCTGGTTAGCTTGTGGAACTGTGCACACTACCTACAGGCCATTGGAAGCACCTCCATTTCCCCCAGCATTCCAGTTAAATTCCACTGCTGTGAATAGAACGGGCCAACATCTTGCTGCTCATAGCACACTTAACAAATACCATGACCGAAAGCAACTTAGGAGAGGGAAAAAAAGGTTTACTTCAGCTTATAGTTTCAGTTTATCATCACAGAAGGAACATGAAGCAGAAACATAGAGGATCATTGCTTGAAGACCTATTTTTGGCCATCTCTTTTTATACAACCCAGATTATCTGCCTAGGGAATGGTGTCACCCAGAGTGGGCTAGGGTCTTCTACCTCAATTAACAATCAAGATATTCCCTACATGTACATGAATATAGGTCAATATGATCTGGGACATGCTTTAATTGCAGGCACCCTTTCAGGTGACTCGGCTATATTTAGTTGACAGATAAAACAGACTAGGATACTATTACCCTAAGTCTGTAGCCTATACTGGTCTAGGGGCCATGTAAACCCTGACAGTTTCATTCTATACTTGGTAACCATGTGACTTTCTGAGGTCCTGGCCTTCAGAATGCAACAGGCCTGTGAGATAAAGGCTATGTCCACTTTGGGTCAGACAAGGAATAACTGCTTCCACACTTCTCGGGAAGCCAGACACTGTAGTCACCTCAGCTTAAGTCAAGCTAATTACCTCTTACTTACTAAAAGACCATATTGAGTTGTTGTCAAAGCCTTGTATCTTTCCAGAAAATGAACCTCTTCATGTAGCTGTGTGAGTTTGTGTGCTACCAGCCATTGCTGGTCTTCTTAAGCATCTAGACTCTACCTTGATCTATCAGAATATAAAAATTATTTTCCCATTTTTAAAATGTATTTAGTACAGAAATGTACATGTGCGCATGTGTATACGTGCACGCCACAGTTACTGTGTGTTAGAGAACAACTTTCAGAAGTAGGTTTTCTCCTTTCCACTATGTAGGATCTGAGGATCAAACTGAGGTCATCAGGCTTGGCAGCAAGCGCCTTCATCTGCTGAGCTAGTGCGTCTCCTGACCCTATCAAAAATTTTAAGGATGGGCACAAAAATCACTATCCTCTATAGAGCCAACCACTGCTACTATCAATATTTATAGTTGGCTAGTAGGCAAACACAGTCTTCTGAAACATATACTTTTAAGTTCTTCCAAATAAATTAGTACATGGAATTTTATTGATCTATAATATGAAATATGAAAAACACCAAGCATGAGAGTGCTTGTATTCTAGAAATTTCTAAGACAAAGCATGGACGTCGAGGGCATGTGGTGATTAGCTGCTGTTCTGATGATCCGAGTATGGAGTCCGGACACAGCAGCTGGTGAACTTCCTTTACCTGCAAGGATGGCACTGCTCTTCTGCTCACTGTGACTGCCACTGCTGCCAAAGAACCGAGAAGGCCCTGTGTCACTCAGAGCTGCTACTGTGCCTCTGCCACCTACTCCAGCCATGTCTCCTCCACTCACAATCTCTACCTGTACCTGCTTCTTTCTTGGCTGCGTAGAAGCAGTTTCCATCCTGCGCTCAGAAGAGGATCCTTCTCATTCCTCTCCTGTTCAATTCCTTTCCATAGTTCAACACCTAACTCATTATCCTTGTACAATGAAGCCTAGGTACACACCCTAGCTTCCCCTCCCCACTCCCGGGCTCACCATTTGAGTGCTGAATAATGGTAAACTTTACCATGGTAGATGGCTAACACTAGTCTCAGAACTCTATGGGGACAAGGGCTGTGTGTGTCTTGTGCGTTGCTGACCCCTCAATACTTGGCCAGCCTCTTGCTGCTCAGAGTAGAATTAAGATTGTTGACGGAGGTGAATGCACAGTCAGGTTAGATCGGACTGTTGCTCTGTGTATCCTTAGGTGAGTGAGCCCCTGGACCCTGTGGTCCTCTGTCACCCTGTTGGTTATAGCTGAGTAAGGAAAGCACATGGCCCTAAAGAGTTTTTGTTGGCCTCCTGAGTGTGAAAGAATAACTTAAAAACAAGTGATTCTAAGTGGACAATGCAAGATGCTGAGGAATGGTCACCGCTTCAGATGCACTACAAATGAACGGAGTGGGGCTTCCTGCAGTCTGATGTAAAGGCCAGCAACACATACAAGGGTCTGTTTGTCCCCGGTGAACAGCTGTCAAGATGTAAAGTGGTGGACTGAGAGATGCTAGTGGAACTAAGCAGTGGGTGTCAGGGACTAGCCGGTCCCCATCCACGCCCAGGGCCTAGTGGGTGCACCTGGACATGGCTGCACACTTATTCACTACTCTCACCCTGATTCAAGGATATCCCTGAGGTAGAATCTCTGAAACACTGCGGCCCCTGCCAGGATGAGTCACTTCACCTTCCTGAGCCTTGGCTTCCTTATCTCAGATGGAGATGAAGTCCCAGTGTTCTCCTCACTGACCGTGACAATAATTTCTGCTACAATTGCTAAAGTCGATGCCACAGGGACCTAAAAGCAGCTATCCCCACCCTGCTCTTCTCATATCCAGTACTTCTGAGGGGTTCCTTGATTCTTCACCATCTTTCTTCCTACCCAGTGAGCCAACAGTTATTTGTAACCTTAGGAACACAGCCATGTTTTTATAGCACTTTATTTTACTTTTAAATGAAGTATTTTTTAACAAAAGATTAAGAGTGTGTGTGTGTGTGTGTGTGTGTGTGTGTGTGTGTGTGTGTGTGTGTGAAAGAGGGAAAATTGCAGGATTTGTTTCTTTCCTTCCATCATGTGTGTCCTAGAGAACAAACTTAACTGTCAGACTTGGCACCAGGAGCCTTTACCCACTGAGCCATCTCTCCAGCCCTTTTTAACATTTTAAATAAACTTGGAAAACATGTGTCACCCAAGAACCTATAAAGCAGTGTATACTATGAATTCTTGAACAGGGCTTCAAGGCACAGGTAGCATTGTGGAATGAAGCAGCAGCTTGAATGAAGTGTTTCCTCATATAATCTCTGAATAACAGTCCATAAAATGTTAGAAACTTTTCTAGTTCAAGGTCTCGGCGCTGAGCTATTACATCGCTTTATTATCTTGTCCAAGCTCAGGGAACATTCCCACCGGGTGTTATTTTTATGAGCATCTAAAATAAACCACAAAACCTAACCTGCATTTGAGCCATTGACTATCAAACGGACCAAAGAGCTAAGTCTACAAATGACAGCGTCTGGCTCCTCTATGGCCCAGCATCTCAAGAGAAGGGTCATTGACTGAAGCCATCTAGCAATTCCAGGTATACGCTTCCTGGGCTCACTGATGTAGCAGCATGTAAGGAACTGGTGATGCCAAGCTAGTTCCTATTGGATGGAGCAAGTGAGAGGCCTGAGAGTATGGGAAACAGCAGAGGCAAGGTGGAGTCTTCTCTAAGCCACAGTCCCTCAGAGATGTGTTTATTACCAAGGTGTGAACAAAAAAATATCTTCCTTTCTGGGGAGCTTGTCATCAAGGGCTCAAGTAACTACTGCTGTTTTAATTAACTCACACTCACAACCTGTTGACAGATACCAGGCAAGGAACATGCGGGTCTTCGCTGGAAGAAAAAGCCTCTTAGGACTGACTTTCCCCCAGGTATGGTAGCATGCTCCTGAAAGACTCAAAAAGGAGATGAATGGCTCTCCATGTCCCTGGCACCCACATGCTGTTGTCTCCTTAATTAGCATTGATGTCAATCTTTCAACATGTATGTTTATTTATGTGTATCAGGTGTTAGGCGTTGGAGTCAGATTTCTGACCTCAGGCCTAATGAAGCATAGGAGAGCCTGCCACCCAGAGTTTACAGCCCTAGGGGTCAAGACACAGACTGTGGAATGAAGGCTTAGCAGTAAGCTGCAGCTGTGATAAGCACCATGAATGATGCTGGGGGGCCTGAGAGCTGGTTCAGCAGTGTGGCCTGGGCTAACTTGGAACACAGAGTTATGCTGAGGGTATGACCCAAAGATTGAGACCTAAGAATGAGCGAACATTATCTAGGGGAAGTAGGAGCAAGATGGGTACCTGCGGTTTTCTAGGAAGAAGGAAGGAAATGCATATAGCTGCCAAAAGTGGAATAAAGGGACTTGTCAGACTGAGAAATGTATGGTGGGGTTGCCTTAGTTAGGGTTTTACTGCTGTGAACAGACACCATGACCAAGGCAACTCTTCTAAGGACAACATTTAATTGGGTCAGGCTTACAGGATCAGGGGTTCAGTCCGTTATCATCAAAGGAGGAACATGGCAGCATCCAGGCAGGCCTGGTGCAGGAGGAGCTGAGAGTTCTACATCTTCATCTGAAGGCTGCTAGCAGAATCCTGACTGCCAGGCAGCTAGGATGAGGGTCTTGAAACCCACACCCACAGTGACACAGCTACTCCAAAAAGGTCACACCTACTCAAACAGGGCCACAGCTTCTAATAGTGCCACTCCTTGGGCCAAGCATATACAAACCATCACAGGGGGCCATCTAATAAAAGTTTTATAGGACATAAGATCACCCACCTGGAGGGCACGAAGAACATTTCTCACAGCTCCAGTGAGCCCTCAGCATTAACCACAGTCCCACTTCTCCTCTGGGGTATCATCTGTGCCTCATGCTTTCCATCCTGCTTGGTACCAATTTCCAAGTCTGTCTGCCCAGTAGATGCATCTAGGCTCATAGGCAGCAAGCTCAGGTCTATTGCCTAAAAACTCAATAGTTTCTAATTTGTAAATGTTTGGCAAACAGATACACTGAACAACATCTACAAAACACACTTAACTGTCAACACCACCAGTCACAAATGGCCATAATTCCATGGTACCTAAAACAGGCAAAGCCCAAGATAGAAAGTCTATTTGTTGCCAAGAGCAGAGGAGGGTGACTGCTAGTATGTTTATGATGGCTGCACTTTTCTGAATATGCAGACAGAACCCACTGCACTGTGCACTTCAAAGGGGAGAGCTTTACAGTGCTAAGTCAGAGCTCAATTGAACTTTTCTCTATAAAAGCAGAGGGAGGAAACCAACACCAGATGGCTTCCAATGGGACCAGAAACTGTGACTTTGAATCCAGCAACCTGAGAACTGAACTGTTGTGCCTTTAAAATGCACTCAAACTAATCCTCATCTTGTGAGGTCAAAGGACAGGAAATTGCCTCACCAGGTCCTCCACAACCGATATGCTGAGCTATGTTGACCTGCTTCAATACAATAACAGTATGGTCAAAGACTTCCTAACATCTATTGGTAGGTTCCCAGGAAGAACACATCCATTCCTGTCACCTTGACAATATCCAACATCAGTGAGTTCACTTGACTTTGGAGCTTGTAAGCTTTGGGCTTCATGACCCAAGACAGTAGGGCAAAATCCAACTCTGGAAAATGAAACTATTGCATCTAACCTTTTTGAATGTTTGGTTTATTATTATTATTATTATTATTATTATTATTAATTATTATTATTATTATTTCTGGTGTTTCTCTAACTAGTAAGATTTCTGTTTTTGCAACTGAGTTTTTAGAAAAGAATATATATGAGACCAACCTACCCAGTAAACTGTAGGCTGGAGGCATGGAGGCCACACTGCTTTACTGAGCCCACAGGCAGAAGGAGGCGTGACTGAATGAATATCTAAGATGCAAAAACAATTTTGAAGATCTACTTTTAAGAGGTAAGAGCTTACAGAAAGTGTGGTTTATTATATTGAAAGGAGTCAGATGAGTTCAGAGAAACCCAGAGCATCTGTGTCACCCTGCCATATCCCAGAAATATTGGCTTTTGATCCTTGGGGTCCAGTCAATCTAAGTGAGTGATAGAAGCCACCGTTATCCATACAGGAAGTGCTTCTTGCACAGACAGTGTAAGGTATGAAGCCACTGCTCGGAATGCTATCATACAAGAGGAAGCAGGCTAAGTAAATGATGTCCTGGCTATGTAGTCTAACATAAACCCGCTCCCTGCAGTGGGCAGGGTAATGGCAGGGGGCCACCGTGGAGTGGTCTCATTCTTTTGAAGCCCACAACTCCTGGACCCAATAACAACTCTCCTGTCTCATCTGGGCTCCTAGATGCTTCCCACTTGTCCTTTTTCTTCCCCTTGAGTGTGCTAAGATGAACCTGTGTCTCATGCACTACTGGGGCATTTCCTTCAGTCTCTAGACAACTTTCCCTCTTGCCTGATAACAGCAGAGGATGTTACCAATGCAAAGGATAAATATGGCTTGTAAAAGAGGAGCATATGTTAAGCCAATGTACATGTTTGTCTACCCAATACTGAAGAGGCTGAGGCAGGAGGATCTTGAGTTTGAGGCGATCCTGGACTATAAAATGGAGTTCTATGGCAGCCTGAGCTCACAGGCTGGTTAAAAAAAAAAAAAAAAAAAAAAAAAAAAGGCAAAACAGGAAACGAAGGAGCAAGTTAGTCAAAATCATTAGGTTATTTAGCATATATTCATTGAGGTGACCCAATTTCTCTCAAATTCCTAATCTTTATAGCACTGTGAAGGATTCTTTGGAAGTTGGGTCTTAAGGCTCTGCCATGGCCGTGGAATCAAAGATGGCCTTGAATTTCTCATCTTCCTGCTGCTGCCTCCTGAATACTGGGGTTAGATGTGTGCCAGTTTTTATGCAGTACTGAAGCTAGCACCCAGGGCCCCATGGGTGATATAGGTAACCACACTACCAACTAGCTCTATTTGCAGCAGGAAGCGAGTTCTTCCTCGAAGTAACTAATGAGGTCATTGGGGTGGATCCTAACCCAGTATGACCAGTATCCTTATAAAGAGTGGACGGTTGGGGTAGAGAAAGTCAGAGGGAGTTGATGGGAAGAGGTGCGGGAAGAATGTCACGGGGGACAGAGGCAGAGCCTGAACTCGGCTTTCCACAGGCCAAGGAACAATTTGGGTATGAGAGACTGGCAGAGACAAGAAAGTTCTATAGGTTTCTGAAAAAGCTGTCTTGATGGCCCCTAGCCCAGCCTCCAGAATAGCAAGACAATATACTGCTGTCATTCTAAACATCTGGTATTCAGATGTTTATTCCAGCAAGTCTAGGAAGCTCCATGAGTATCAGTACATAGCATGTGCTATAAGAGCATCCCTGCCTATGTAGGATGGGTCAACCAGTGACACAGATCTGTTCATTTACATAGCATGCACTGCTGCCTTCACAGAAATGATTCATTTACATAAGGCCTGTAGGCAGTATTCACAGAGTTTGTCTTCTTCCCTTGTTCTAGGGATAGGAACAGACAACAGTCAGTACGCACTAAATTAGTTGTTACAAGTAGCAAATGAGTTAGTGTGGAGGGCGGGATATGACTGATGTGATGAATTGAAATGAAATTGCCAAGTCTGCACCAATGTGATGTGTGGAACCAGGCTGGAGGAGGGCAAAGGACCACTGCATGCCCACATCAAGGAGAAAAACATGGCAGGCACATGAGAAGCCAGGGTAAAGGCCCGTTAGTGAGATGGGCCTGGAGTGTTCAAGGAAAATCAAGAAACCACCTGAGCAGGCAGGTCTGAAGGGTGGCATCTTGCAGGTCACTGCAGGGTGTGGGCTATGATGCTGAAGGGGTAGAGAGAGCATTGATGGGGGATTCCTGCAGGAACTCATGGACAAGCCCCACAGGGTCACTGAAGGCTCGCTGGCTATAGCAAAGGGACAAAGTAAAACAGCCCGGAGCATTGCAGCATGGGGGGAGGAACTGAATTCTAGAAATACATTGAACATAAAAGTTTACAGAAAACCTCAGGAAGCCGAGAAGAGAAGCAATCCGGGAGTAAAGTGAAACAAAATGTCCATGGATGTCCAGAGCAAACAACGATTTTCCTCAGGGAAACTGGGCAAAAGTTCTGCCTGTCTGGTGGGCTGTGCATGGGGGGGAGGGGCACCATGGGGCTTCAGACTGTTCCCACTCTCCTGAGCACCAACATGGACACAGTGCTTATCATGGGTAGCTGGGCTCTGAGGTCCCTAAAGAGCATGGAATGCTGTGAGCTCAGCCGTGCCACAGGTAGCTGATGGAGGGGAGATACGTTCTTTTAGGATGGAGTATTCTTAACAGAGAACAGCAGGGCCATGGTTTGTTTGGCCTAGAGCTGGTAGGTGTCTGGTGGGAACAACCGTACACTTCTAAAAACCCCTTTAATGTCCCTTATTTAGAAAACCAAAGGATTGCTTCTGATAGCCTAAGAGAGGTCTGGTGGTGTGTGTGTGTGTGTGTGCGTGCCCTTGAATGGGTCTGTATGTGTATATGCTAGTGTGTGTATGCCCATGCATGTGCCTACGCATGTGTGTGAGTGTTTTTGTGTGTACGTGCACTTGCATGGTGTCTGTATGTGTATACCCTTGCATATGCCTGGTGTGTATGCCCTTGCATGTGCCTGTGTGTGCGCATGTGTGTCTGAGTGTGCATGAGTGCTAATTCACCAGGGGTGGAGCAAAGCACATGTCATTTCCAGCCCTGGCTATGGCTCTTCCCTGGCCAGGAACCACAAATGCCCAAGAGTGAGAAGAGGCAGAAGCTGGCTTGTGGCAGGCTCTGTCCTGGTCTGCATCAGTTTTCCCAGAATGGGGATTCTACAGATTCTGAGTTCAAATGCTTTGTGTTCATGGTTAATCACAAAGGTGAGCCCTGTTGCCAGGCATGGGGCTTTGCCCTGGCATGGCATGTGAATCTCTCTGGCTTCCAAAAGAGCTGGAAGGCAGCCTAGCACAAAGACAAAGGGAGCATCAGTCACACGGAGTTTTAGAATTGATCCAGCTAGCTCTTTCTGGGGAAGTTTCTCTGAATATTTTATGTGTAGCCTCATCTATGCCCCCATATTCCCCTCATATAGTAAAAAAGCAAACTTGTCTACTTAGGGTGGCCTAGGGAGGTAGAAATAACAAAAAAACAACCATGAAAACTAATAGAGCATGCCATGTGAAATTATGGGATATTGATTAGACATGAATATGTAATGAGGTAATCTGTCGTATTGCCATACAGACATCATTGCTCAAATCACACTGAAATGGAGTCATACCATCCCATAATAGTAATGTTGCTAACTAACATTAACAATAGGAAGGATGTAGAATTTGCTGATGCCTATTGGGGTTCCATATAGATTTTCACCTTGATTGATAGTCCCCGCCAATGGTCAGTGGGCAGCTCAGTTCACCACAGAGAAAAAACAACAATTTGTCTTAATCAAGCATGCTGCCTCTAACATCCACCTACTGGCCTGGCTGCTATGTGTTTGTCAAGCTGAAAGCCTTAGAGACCTCCTCCATGTCTCTGCAAACAACTGAGGATCGAATAAACACCGTTTCTCATTCTTTCCTCATGGCTATGTAATTCAGCCACAGAGAAAATGACAACAAGTCAAGCTAGCATCAGAGAGGGTTGAAAAAGTTCACACTTCGCCTCTTGGTTTGCCCATACAATATCATTAAACAAAGATGAAGGGAGGGGTGGAACATAAATTCTGAACCTCTTTTTTTTTTTCTTTTTTAATTTTGGGATGGGTTCTCACACATCTCAGGATGAACGTACACTCGCTGTGTAGCCAACCAAGGCTGACCTTGAATCTCTGGTCGTCCTGCCTCCACCTCCCTAGTGCTAGAACCCTAAGTGTGCACCTCCACACGCAATTGGTGCGGTGCTGTGGGTGGGACCCGGTACTTCATGCATGGTACGCAGGCATTCTTCCCATGAGCTCCTCTGGCCCCTTGAAGCTCTTCATTGCTGCCCAAATCCAAGAAGGCCAAGTAAGAGTGGCAAGTCAGTATTGCTTACTTACGAACAGATCGTGTGGCAAAGATACATCTGCCACCCAGTCAGCTGTTTAGGAAATGCCATGCATCCTTTCTCAGGGACAGTGAACGAGGCAGTGGGGGATACTGATGAGCACAGTGCATTTGTGTTTACCAATGACATCTGGGTTCATTTTTGTGCTCAGTCTATCACAGTGCTTTGTGAAATATTCAGGTATTATTATTCTATAGCAAAAGAGGAAACTGTAGTTCCCTGGGTAACAGGAGACATAATTCACTCAAGGCCATTTGTCCTGTACTGTTCTTGCCGGGAAATGACCTAACCCCTTCACCCCGTAGGCACAAAGGAGGCAGAAAAAACACTACTAAAGCCTGCAGGGAAGACACACCCCTGCTGCTGTTGACTCAGGGACTCAGCCCCCTCTTTTCTTCTTACAATGTGGTTTTTCATGACACCAAGAACTTGGCTCAAGTCAGTGGTAAAGATAAAGAAGAAGGGCTGAAGCTACAGTTCAGTCAGTGTTCCTTTCTTTTCCTCCTCTATTCAGGGTGCACTGGAGGACCAGGCGTCCCCACCTAAACTGTGATTCAGTATCTCCTCCACACGCCCTGCTTCATCTAACGCCAAAATGCCATTTCTGATACCTGACTCCAAAGACATGAGCTTCGGGAGGGCTGGGAGTAGGCCAGAAGCTGGGAGGGAGCAGAAGAAACTAGCTCTTTCCTGGTGACTTTCAGAAGTGACCAGAAAGAACAGGCTTGCTTGTCAGCCATGCAGACCTCTGGGCACCATACCAGACGCTATCCTACACCAAGATAGAAGTCCAGGACGAAAGGGATATGGGTGAGGCTGATTAAAGTGGTACGAGGATACCTTTGTGAGAAGCACCTCCCACTGATCCTGCTGTCCCTGGAAGCTGCACCTACTCTGGCTGTCACTTCTGTCTCTACTCCCTGTCTACTCCCGCAGGCAGTGATTCTCTTCCAGGCCAACTGTGAGCTGTAGTTTATTGGCAGAGGCTCGGTAAGGTCAGTCACATGCCAGGAACAAACCTCTCACTTGTTTGGGATTTGGGTTTTAAGGACTTTCCTAGGACTGATACACAGAAGCAAGATTTACCCTTGCTTTGAGACAGTAAGTTTCAGGAGTGCCTTGCAGTAAAGACAAGGTTTGTCCCAGCATTGCAAACCTCAGCACAGCTGTGTTAGCTGTTAAGTCCTACCTCAGGCTTAAGACAAAGTCAAGCCTTACTCCGCCTTGAGGCAGAAGGAAGCCTTACCCAAGCTTTGAGATAGAGGTAAGCCTTACTCCAGCCTTGTAGTGGCCACTGAGAATTTTAATGAAGTTGGGTCCCTGGGCTGTACATACCCTTTGGTAGTGAGAAACATGTCCTTGGGGACTAGATTTGCAATGGGAAAGGATCCAAAACCAACTTGGCACTGAGACTGAAGACTGATCCAGCAGAGAAATCACATTTGGGTCTGAGGCCAGAGCAACTACAATGAAGACCTGACATTCTGGGAGGACTTGAGCGCTCTTCTTGAGAACATGAGAAGAAAGAACTTCTCAGCAGGGGAAAGATGAATACAAGGACACACTTGAACAGACCTGTGTTTTATAACCATATCTCATCCAGCTTCTGACAGCGGGGACTCAGTTCTTCCAATTCAATGAATGCCCAACATTCATCCCTGGAAGAAGGGACAGGACACTGTGAGGACTGATCAGAGACTCACCTTGCCAGTGATGCTTGTAGTCACACATGCGGGACAGGGCGATCATCATGGCACAGTACAAGGGCAATATGGCTGCACAGAGCCGCCAGCTCTTCCCCCGCCCACTCTCCGTGAAGCAGTGCAACTTGCCAGCCAGGTAGAATGTTGTGAAACCGAGGCCCGAGAAGGCAACTGCCAAAGAGAAAAAGCAGACATTACCCTAGCGGGTGAGGAGCAGTGGGGACTTGGTGAATCTCAGACTTCCTGTCTGCCATCTTTATGCCCCAAGGCCAAGGCAAGAGAAACCAGGTACCTTGTAGGAAATCTGTTCTGCCACAGCTATTCTAGAATAAACATGCAACCATGAGAATGACCTTCCAGGTGTGCTTGTGCCCAAAGCCTATTCTGTGTCATTATCCTCACTCACATGTTCAACAAAGGGTTAATGATGTGTTTGTGATGGGTGATCTTGGTTGTCAACTTGACATACCTGAGACAAATGAAACCTCAGTTAAGAAACTCCCTTCATCAGATTGACCCATGGACATATCTATAGAGCAATTTCTTGAGTGCTAATTGAGGGGAAAGGGCCCAGCCCACTGTGGGCAGTATCATCCCTAGGCATGGGAGCCTGGGCTGTTTAAGAAAGGTAGCTGAACATGAACCAGGAAGCAAGCCAATAATCAGGTTCCTGCTTCAAACTCCCTGGCTTCCCTCCATGATAGACTGTAACCTATAAGATATGAAATATAACTTTTTATCCCCCAAGTTGCCTTTTATTTTCAGAGTGAGTTATCATAGCATGGAAAAGCTAGCTAGGACAGCTATCTAATATATGCTAGGCAGACACATGTTAAATGGGAGAAGAAAAAGATATGCAGGACACCATCTCTGCTCTCACTGGGCTTGGGGGCTGATGGAAGAATATGGCCGTTCTGCGAGACTATGTTAAATATATATTACATGCAGTAAGAAAAAAGTGCACCCAGGTAAAAAGTCAGGAAGATGTTTGCTAACATTAGAAGGGTCAGGATGAGTGAGATGACTGGGATAATTTCTGCGTTTTGTTAGAGATAAATCATGAAACAGCAGCATTTGCTGACCTCAGCAAATACCAAAAAGGAGTGGACTTGATGGAGAAGCCACTCATGGCAAACACCTTAAATTAATTTTAAATTATAAAATTACTGTATTTTAGAAATGCATAGACTTAAAACCACGGAGTTTGGATATAGTATACGTAAACTGACAGGCTTTCATCCTTCTATTTATGGCTATATGAATGGATCTGGAAGGCACTCTAGTATGTGAAATAAATGTGCCCAAGAAAGACAATTCTAGTCTTGTTTCTGTTGTTGTGATGAACATCCTGAGAAAAAGCAACTTAGGGAACAAAGGGTTTGTTTACTTATAGTTCCAAGTTACACGTCCATTATTGTAGGGAAATCAAGGCAGGAGAGTAAAACATCAGATGCATAGCCAAAAGTAGAGAGAATAAATGCAATGCATGGAAACTTGCTTTCTTACTCTCAGATAGCTTTCTCCTTTCCTCCTTTCGTATACTGTCCATGATGTCTAGGGAATGGTGCTGCCCACAAGGAGCTAGATCTTTCATAATTTACCAATTAAGATAACCTTGCACTTACATACACATAGGTCAACCTATCCTATAAAATTCCTCACTAAGAATTTCTTTTCTAGTGATTCTAAATTCTATCAAATCAACACTTAAAGCTAGTAACCACACAGAAAAACGTCATATATTTTTGCTCACTTTGATCTCACAGCAGAGTAAAACAGTGGTCATTAGTGTCAAGAATGGAGAGAGTTTGGGTAAAAGGCATCAAAAGAGTTTATTAGGAAGGCTTTGTTCTAATGCTCTATTGGTATCCAGGTCCTATTGCCAGACAGTCTAACTGTAGTGGCCTGGCATGGTCCCTGCATTAGATGTGTGTGTTCCTGGGTGCAGCCCTGTGTGCCATATCTGAACTTCCCTGTGGTTATAATGGCTGCCATGACTGAGTTCAGAGGCTTTCCTTAAGGCCAGCTACTATAGCTGGTCATCTTCTCCAGAGGGCAGACTTACAAACCTTTGTCTTGATTGGAAGATACTTCTAAAGATGAAAGTTCCTACAAACTCAGCCCACACGGAGACTTTGGAAGAACAGCTCTGACAAATACTTCGCCAGCACACCACCAAGTCCAAGGGACTATGCAAAGCCTGATTCTTATAAAAACAGTGACTCCCAGGCTGGCTCCAGGCCCATGAGTGACAACTGACTTTTCACAGTATTGCTAAACGGATCTGTATGAACACTGCAGTGTGAGAAGCCCTGGCCCCAAACACATCCATCATCCTTTTTAAGGGGTCTTTAGGTCAATCTCAAGAAGATAGCCTAAACTCTGAGTGTGTGTGGGGGGGAGACTAGAAAATTTCCTCTTCAAAGTTGTTTACAAAGGTGGAAAATTAAAAATGATTGATTAAAGGCATAAACAGCCCAGCCTTGACACCTCTAACAGCCAGGGAGCCGGGGGGTGCAGCATGCAAACCCAGATTACATAACAATGTTGAATGAAAAGAGGGCACAACAGTAGGTTCCAGGCCAGCATAGTTATCATGGGCAATGGTGAACCGCCTTCAGCGTTTCCAAATCATCTCTGAAAATTGCATAGCTGCTTAAAAGGGATGCTGGCTATGAGCATAAAGTTACAGCAAAGTAGGTCTCCCTTAGCAGCCAAGGCAAACAAGGCTACAATGGATCCCCACTGCCTCTTAAATATATATTAAACCTGGTTTTCTTAGGTACACAAAGGAAGCAAAAGTAAGGAAACACACATGGCCGCTGTATGTGTGCACTGGAGTTGCTCTCCTCATGACCAGCAAACACATGTTACACATGTTGAGGATTAAGCTTAGCCTAAGAAGATATGAGACACGGCACTGCCCAGCAAGGCGCGCTATGATAGGAGGGTATTAAGTGACTTCCATAGCATTCTAAATGTGGAACCATTTGGGCACCATCCTAGCTGGTTCAGTAGCTTCTTAATTTCCGCCCACATGCACTGGACTCCATCCTTCTCATTCATTTCCAGTCTCCCATGAGGCACAGGAGTGGGAAGGCTGGTCAGCTCATTCTTATTGGCTCTGGCCTCATCCTGAGCTCTTACAGGAGGAATAAAATGGTCTTTATTGAAGAGAGACAGCTTAGCAAGTCTGTCCACCTAATTATCCTAAGTGTGAGGATAACCCATCCATAGCCCAACTGCCCCGAGGCTCTGTTGGGCTATGGATGGGAGTTTCCAGAATCAGAGACGACACAACTCAGAGCAATGCCAAATTGTCATCTTCTCAGGAAAACACTATTTAAAAAGCTAGGGGATTTAGCTCAGTGGTAGAGCGCTTGCGTAGCAAGCACAAGGCCCTGGGTTCGGTCCTCAGCTCAAGAAAAAAAAAAAAAAAACCTAAGGAACACCAAGTGGATGAGGAAGAGGATGAGAAATTTGTACACTGACCACATAAAAAGTGTCTTGAAGACTTCAACACAGTTGCATCATGGGCTCAAGTTACCAATTCTCCCTGCACTTTGGTACCTTCAGGAGGTGGAGAAGGAAGGAGATGGCCTAGCTAGCAATGAGGTCCTGACCTCCACCTGACTTGTCACCCAGGAGCTCTCACAGCACAGTGCTGGCACCAGCTGTGGCCTCAAGGGATTTGCATCATTCCCTGGAATGCAGGTAAAGTCCTCTCTCCTGACCAGTTGGAGGCAGCACCAGGGCACAGACTCTGCCAAGCAGGGAGGCCTTTCCCTCTCTGCAGAAGAGGATTTCCTTTGGAAAGGTGGAGAGCAATTAATTGCCTGGAGGCCAGGAGAGCCGCAGCAGCCAGTTTCCTTGACACATGCTACTGGTTCTTTGGACAGTATTTTAAAAGCACTGCAAGCTCTTACTTTTCTAGGCGACAACATAAAGCTCCAATTCCATGCTAAACCTCATGCTTGTCACTTTCTTGCTGACATTTATACAGTTTTGGCCCGGTGTTCTCTTTTCAGACAATGGACTTGGGGGAGATTCCTTTGGGCCTGGCAGACACATCTGACCATCATACAGTTTGCGTCCTTTGCTCCTTTGCCTTTTCTTCTCATTACCTGCTGAGTCTAAATTAGACCCACCAAGCTATGGTTGAATAAATACCATTCCTTATGAGACAAGGGGCTTGGGACCAGGATTCAATGTTCCATGAATCATTCCACTCTGAGATCCAGAATCCTAGATTCAAATTCAATGAGGAGAGCAAGTAAGTAAGAAAGTCATCAAAGATAAATTTTCTAACACTGACCATGCTTCACCCTATTTTCTTCTCAAAGGAGCACAGTCCACTGGGCTGCTGGGGCTCTCCACCCCACGTTGGAGCTAGTTAGATGACGCCCATTTGCACTGAGACTCTCTTCTCTGTCTCCCTTTAAATGGATCACTACTTTCTAACATGATGAAGAAACAAAACTCAGACTAGAACGTAGCAAGGCACGCCTGGCAAGTAGAATGCTTGCCTGGCATGCGTGAGGCCCTGTGTCCACCTCTAGCATCACAGAAGGCCAGGCATGGAAGCACAGACCTGTAATCCCAGCACTCATGTAGTGACGGCAGGAGGAAGAAAGATCAAAAGTTCAAGGCCATATTCAGGTGCATAGAGAGAGTTTAAAGCCATCCTGGAACCCAGGAGATCCTATCTCGGAAGAGGAATGGGGGAAGGGAAGAAGGGGGAACCCAATCCTAGCTGAAATAATGGGTTTTCAATTACATAGTCAGTGCACTGTCCACTTTGGAAGACAAGATTACAGGAGAGATACATATATATTTGTTAGCATTGGCAAGAGTAGAAATATGAGCAGAACACCCCTCCCCCCCCCAAAAAAAAACCAGTGAAGTGAGGGAATTTCAAGAATCTGCCTTTTCTGGGCAACAAACAAGAACCTGACTTTTCTGGGCAACAAATTCATTATGCCCTAGCATTTAGAACACATGTATAGGTGCATGCACACACACAGCCCTTTACCGCAGATGGGAAGGAAGCGGGCATGGTGATCTGCAAGAAAAGTTTTGTGCCCTTTGCTTTCAGAGAATGCAGGCCTTCTTGACTAAAGCAGTCGACTGTAAATATTGTCATGAGGATCTGCCTGACAACAGCAAAGACGCTCTTAGCTAGGAAGAAGGCAAAAGTGAGAGCGTCTCACCTCGTTTCAAGAACATGAGAGCTCACTTGTTTTCAATGACAGAGGTAAAGGAAAGGGTCCAGGAGGTGTCCCAGGCCCATCCAGTGACATGACTGCCTGCCTCCCAACTGATAGGTGCTGGGTAGCAGCAATCACTTATTCCTCTCCCTGAGATCCAGGCCAATGAGCCAAGATTTGCAGGTCTTCTCTGGCAAAGGAAAAGTCCGTTCACTGAGCTCTCTTATGTATATAATAATGGTTTGCCTTTTCTCCTCAGCTGACTCTTAAACCAACTCTCACTTTAAAGATTTAAGTAGCGAGAAAACTGGCAGTGAAGAAAGTTCTACACAGAACAACCTGTTCTTGTAAGTGAGAACAACCCTAAGTATCAGGTGGAAACTTGGAGACTTGGGATAGCCAAAGCCAACTTGAGTAAAAAGAACAATACTGGAGGTATCATAACACCTGATTCCAAGTTAGAATACAGAGCAGTAAAAACAAAGCCAGCATGGTATTGGAACAGAAATGGATGCATCGGTCAATGGAATAGAACAGAGGGTCCACATTAGACATACACACAGCCAGCCCCAGCCACAAGATCTTTGACAAAGGTGTCAAAACTTCCACTGTAGAGAAAATAGTCTCTGTGAGAAATGGTGAGGGGAAGCTGTTTTTACACACTGAAGAATACTAGAGCCTCATCTCTCACCAATTCAATACAATTCAATTCAATACAGACATCAATTCAAAGTGGATCAATGATCTTAATATAAAATCTGAAACTACTAGGAGAAAATATTTCAAGATAGAAGAAGTCTAGGTAGGGGCTTTCTGAAAGGCACCAAGAGCCCGGGAAATAACAGGAAGCTTTAAAAGAGGGAATAACATGATATTAAAATTCTCTGCACATCTAAGGAAACAGCTGAGTTCTGTCAAGTCTACAGAATGGGAGAAACTCATTGTTGGCTATACATCTGAAGAGAATTAAAACTAGGCCACATAGTAATCTCAAAGTCTAACTACCTCCAAGCCTCAAACCACCCAATCAGTAAGTGGCATGATGAAATGGACAGTCCCCCAAAGTACACGTGGTAAGACATATATGAAAAAAGTCCAATAGCCTTAACTATCAGTGACATGCTAATTAAAACTGCATTGAGATTCCATCTCACTCCAGTAAGAATGGCTATTCCCGATAAAACAAGCAGTGCCAGGACGGGTGGGATGTGGGTGACGTGGAGCTCCTTTATAGTATTACTAGTAGGAAATTAAAGTGATCCAGCCACTGTGGACGGTGTGAGTGAGAAGGTTCCTCAAAACACTAAATATGGGTCTATCCTATGTCCCAGCTTTACCACTCTTGGCAGATGTCTAAAGGACTCTTAAAGGCATCATATCACAAAGATGCCTTCAAAATGACATTTAATGCCACTCAGGTCACAATAGTCAAGTTATGGGATCTGCGTAGTTGTCATAAACAGTAAACAGATAAAGAAAACATGGTCTCAGTACACAACAGGGGTTTATTCAGTCCTAAAGAAGAATGGAATTGTATAATTTTCTGTGAAATGGATATAATTGGAGATCATCATATTAAACAAAACAAGCCATGGACTGGAGAGATGGCTCAGTGGTTCAGAGCACTGACTGCTCTTCCAGAGGTCCTGAGTTCAATTCCCAGCAACCACATGGTGGCTCACAGCCATTAGTAATGGGATCTGATGCCTTCTTCTGGTGTGTCTGAAGACAGCTACAGTGTTCTCATATACATTAAATACATAAATAATCTTTTAAAAAAGCCAAAAACAAAACAAAACAAAAAACCAAGTCAGACTCAGAGAGTTAAACGTCACGTTTCCTCTCATTTGTGGATGTTAGATCATCTATAGATACATCAAATTATTGATAGATTTGCCAGCAAAGCAGATAGGATACTGGGAGAAGGAAGGAGGGGGTGAGGGAGGGAGAAGAAAGAGAAAATGTTGGGTGAATAGAGCCCATTTTCATGACACCCTTGAAAAAGATTATCTTTATGAAACCATGGGCATAAAAAAACATGAAAGAAAAAAAATAAGACAATGAACGCTGGGAATTTGACTTGGATAAAATTCTGGGGAGATGAAGAGATGTAAGAACAAGTTAAACCATTATAGGTCACCATACACAAGATGCCATTGATTTTAAGATTTATCATTGTCTGTGCCATATAAAGAAAAAATACCGACACCTGCTTTCATATCGCACTGACTGCAAGATGTGCTCAAACCTTAGCTAACTAAAGCTGTCTTGTAACTAAAAAAACAAACGAGACAAGAATCAAGGAATTATCCTGCCTTCCCTGTTGCATTTTTAACTTTTTCTAATAATAATACATTTCCCAGACAAACATCGTTCCAGACACTGAGGATAGAACTGTGCTTTAAGGCGGCAATCAGTGTGAATTTTCTATCTGATTCCAAGAGCCGGGGTTTCCTTTCCCAAGAGGAAGGAGGTGTCTGAATGGCAATGTTGAGGCTGCTCTGCAGAAGTTGGGGAAGCAGGACAGGACCACACAAAGCCAATGGTACAGGTAACAAGATTGCTGCCACTGCCTCACAAGGACCGGTGTGGTATCACGTGTCAGGAACCCGATTTCCTTACCGTCTTAGAACAATGCATGGTCCTGTTCAGCACTTTGCTATTCCTCTCTAGCCTTCAGTAATGAGAGGATGGGTACGGGTACAGTCACAAACAAGCAAATAATGTAACTGAGTAAATAAAAAACAAAACCTTTAAAACGTGATGTCCTGTCTCTGAGATCTCATCCTGGTCTTGCTTCCAATGTCAACAATGTTGGAAAAAACCTTTGAGCCTAAGCTTCCTTCTTTTCTCCATATTGGAGAAAGAATCACCATTAAACAGATAATATGCGGCTGTTACTGCACTGTTCTGTGAGCTCTGTGAGTAACAGAGGAATGACTTTCAGGAGCATTGAGTGTGTGCAGTACTCAGCTCCATCGTGGAGTCCAGCATGAACTTGTCCCTTGGGGAATGCCAATTCATTTCCACCTTTGCACAGTAGGTCCGTGACAGCTGATTCTCCGCACTATGTGAGGACTACACACCAGAAACTTTGAAACCCTCAGCACAGGTCTTGGTAGCCAGTGCTTACTCATTTCTTATCACTGGCTGAGACATTGGGTTGCCTCCATTCTGTAAAGCCCTGTTTCGAAAGAGAAACTTTAATAGACTCTCCTTGTAGCCTCCAGCTCTTTGGTCACACAGGTACAAATCCACTTAGAGAGAATTCCAGGGTCAGATTCCAGGGCTCTTCTCATCCCCAGAGGCTCTCAGGAGATGTTAGCAAAATTAACAAACTTGAAGACAGGAAGAGAAGAGGTGGTGGAGAAGTTTTTCTTTCTCTCTTTGAAGGAAGCCCATGCCTCTCCAATAAGAGAGCCAGACATGCTTGTGCCAAGTGACTCATTCCAAAAGGTATCTCCTAGAGTCCTTGGAAATAAATTCTATGTATTGGAGCCTACTTTAAACACAATCAAACTTCTCTCCCCACTCTTCTTTCTCTCCTCCTTCCCTCTTTCCTTCTTCCCTCTCCCTCCTCCCTCTATCCTCTCCCTCCTCCCTCTATCCTCTCCCTCCTCCCTCTATCCTCTCCCTCCTCCCTCTACTCTCTCCCTCCTCCCTCTATCCTCTCCCTCTGAATTTTTGGGGCAGGATCTTATGTAATCCACACTGTCTCAAGCTGTGTATCTACAGACTTTGAAAGCCTGATTCTCTTGTCACTCTCTCTCAAGAGCTGAGATAACAGGAGCATTCCCCCTGCCTGCCTTTATATGACCAGTTTGTCAATTTGTAGTTTTAATCCTAGTTTCTCAACTCACAGACTTGGCCTAGCACAGATACCAAAGACCCGGCTTCTACCCTGGGGAAGTTACACTGAAGAAAGGGACACTGAGATAACACAAGAAGTTGAATGGAAGAAAGACTGGGAGGCAGGGAAAGGCTGAGGAGGAGCTTGGCTGCCTGGAGTCCAGGGCTGAAAGCAGCCAGAGAGCTGCTTTCGAGTCCAAGGGTGGGCAGAATGGCCAACAGCTTCCAGCAGAATCACTTAATCTAGCATCACGAGCCTGTTGTGTCCAGTCTCATTGTAACTTGGGCCATGTTCGTGTTGATATCCCTGGGAAGTTTGCTCTATTCTTGGGGAAGGTGGGAGGTCTGGGAAAGGAGAGAAGTGAGGGGAACTTCAAAGAGTGAAGGGAGGGGAAGGTTCAGTCAGGATATATTGTATAAGACAAGAATAAATAAAAAAATTGTTTAAAAGATGCAACAAACACTGGTTTGTTGAGAAGATGCTTTGAGCCATCTGCTAGTGCAAAAGTGGTGAACTAAACCCTAAGCATCCTGGGAAGGCAAGGCAAGCCTGGGACTGCTGAAGCTCATCTTGTCCTGTCCTAAGAGGTGCAGATAACCATCCTGGAACACTGACAGTGGCAAAGTCAAGCAGACCTGGGTGGATACAACCTGGCTCTCTTCCTTTGGTGGCATGTTCTTAATACTTGCTTAAGTTCATACAGCTCCTACTCTATTTCAAGTTCATTGATAAACCACTTCATCTTCCTATGCCTTAGACCTGAGAATCTCTTGTTCCTTTGTGTTCTATAGCTTTCTCTCACCCATGAATGAAGAGAGCTCACTTTGTTCCCTGAGTCTGGTGCAGTTTCTAAGCAGTGATCTCTGGAAAATAGAAAGGGGCCTGTTCAGGAGGATTCTGAGATCATTACTATAGTAGATAGATAGACAGGGACTCACTCCATCCATCCATCCATCCATCCATCCATCCATCCATCCATCCATTTACCTACCTATGTATCTATGCGTGCACGCATGCGCGCGCGCGCGCGCACACACACACACACACACACACACACACACACACACATTTTCTAGAGAGTAAGATGTGGTCAAGAACGCGATGCAGACCCAGCTCAGTTCCTCCCACAGGAACCCATGCATTTGCAAGTCTGACTCCAAAGCCCTTGCCCTCTATTGGGCACATCCTTCTCCTCTTCTTTCCTTATCAGGTGTGCATCTTTTCTGTCAATGTCTACATTTGCTGAGAATCTACCAAGTACACACATGGGAGCTGGAGAGACTCCTTGGTGGTTAAGAGTAGTGGAAGAGAACTTGGTAACAGAAAAGGAAAACTGAGAGCAGATGGGAGACATCCTTTGTCAGGGTTGTAGAGGCACCAGTCCTGGGAACAGGCCTGGCCCAGAAGAAGTATAAGCAGAGGAGAATTAAGTATTTCTTTGTAAACAAGAGAATCCGCCCTATCTTCCCTCACCCACCCCAGGGATTGCTGAAAAATGCTTATCAGGACTCTCTCTGAGGCCTGGGTGACTAGCTGGGAAGTGACTTTGCATATCAGAACATCCCCATCTACAGCAGGTCTAAAGCCTCGTCTCTCCCCTTTCAGACTGGATGATATGTCATGATGATTTGAAACATAATATAAGACTAAGCCTTCAAAGGGGAGAGATTACCTTTACCATTATGCCTTGGGGGAGCTGATAAGAACCTGGGCAGGGCTCCCACAAAGATAATATTTTAATGGAAATGCTTTTATTCCACTTCCAATGGCCTTGGCATAACATAAATTTGACAATGGGGTCTGAATAGTAATGTGCATGCTTGGGAAGGGCCAAAAGGCAGATTTTGACTTGCTCTGCGTGCTTATCTGCTTGCTTCTACATGGATGGGGGAGCTTTGGCTACAGACATCTACAGAGTCACAGTGGCTGCCATTGCCTGGTATTCTCTAAAGATAGCTTCCACCTACTGTCTTTTATGCAGTATTATAGTAAGATGAGAGATAGCATCCTTCTGGCTGTAAGGCTCATAAGGGATCATGGACCAAGCACATAGCATAGCCCTGATCATGTTACCTCTCCCTTAAGTAGATAAGTGACTATCTGGTTGGTCAAAGGAGCATGTATGTATAGGGTGTGAGGACCCCTCACCGGCTCATCCCATGGTACCTTCAAAAGTGACCAATGTCAATTAAGAAGACCTCTATCTCCATCCAGTTCCTGCCATGAAGACAATATATTGTGCCATCATTTCCATGACCTTCCAAGGCAACAGCTGATTGATTAAACAATTTTATCCAGAAAGCCAGCTCCAGGCTCCAAATCTCCCAAGATAGTATGTAAGTAAAAGCACATGGAAATCCTCTGTTACCTTCTCTTAAACTATCTACTTCAAGTCAGCAGTGTCTCCCAAGTGTTTGAAGACTTGGGTTCTAAATCAGCTAAAATAGTCATGTTATCTCCCACAGAAATCTCATCCACTGGCCAAATGTGGATATCCTTTTGTGGGAAGCACATTGCATGCAGATGTAAGGTGCTGTCATTTGTAGAGCTAGGAAACAGAGACCTACAAATACGGACATGTTTTATGCAACTTAAAACACGGATTCTTCTTTACCGTTCTCTCTCATTTCCTTGTTACTTTAAAGCTACAGATAGACAACTGCTGACCTTATTATCTACATCTGTCTTACAATTTGTTTTCTTTTCTTTTTCCCAGCATACATACAGCCAATAATTCCTAAAGTCAGACTTCTGGTCTTCTAATTGAAGCATTGTCATCCTCCTCATTATCATCATAATATTTATTATGATTATTGTGTTTAAAATAACCAAATGTTGATAAAATAAAAAAAAATTAAAATCATATTGCATTGAAAGAAGAATTAATGAGAGTAAGGTTTCCCTGAAGAGATGGAAAGAGTCAAGCCAGGGTGGGCCTGAGTGTGTGTGTGTGTGTGTGTGTGTGTGTGTGTGTGTGTGTGTGTGTGTGTAGGGGACAAAGTCTCAGGATACTCAAGGCAGAGGCTATGTTGCAGAAGAACTGAGTAGGCCTTGGAACTCCAAGACAATACAACCTTTCCAAGAAGGACAGTATTGACCTTTTCCACCTCCATCTGTGCTCCATGAAGATATGTGACAACTACCAGCCAACTGTCATGGACTTGCTGTGTAGTTTATGCTTCTCCGATGGGCTCCACAGATCTTTCAGTGGAGAAGTGACGCTGAGTGAGCGGTCCTGATGAGGTCATGCTATTATTCAACTGGCAAGTCTCCTCTCTAGAAGAACTAAACTTTCACCCATACTTTTCCAAATAGCAAGTTCTATGAAGAAAACTCAAGCACAAAAAATTTCTGGTATCATAAATAAGAACACACAGGAAATCGGACTCGCCATCAACTTAGATATTCTAATCACAAGGCAGAGGTTGAAAAATCACTATATTCAATATGTGTCAAGATTTATTGAGAAACTTAAAAATAAGGACAGGATAGGCACAATAAAAGAATGGATAAAATAGGTGTTTTATAGCTGTGAGCTTTTCCAGCTGAGCATGAATTAATGACTCTGAGATTGATTACTTATGAATAAATGCCTAGGCCATAAGATAGGGCTTTTTCCTCAACTAGGTCATAACTTAAGCAACTCATTTATTCTATTCTATAAGTGGCACATGGCTGGTTGCCCTTCCTCACTCTCATGTGTCTGTTTCCTCAAAGTTTGGGTCTAATCTCTTCCTATGTCCAACTCTATCCCAGAGGTCTTCTCTTCCTACTGAAGCCCCCACCTCCTATTTCCTGCCCTAGCTAATAGGCCATCAGCCTTCTGTTGACAGGTAATATTCCATACAACACACAAGACATTCTCTCTACAGTGTTTTAAAGATTTCTTTTCTAAATTTACTTTTACCTGTGTGTGTTCGAATGCGTTGATGTGCATTATGTCCACGCACACAAGCTTTTGGAAGCCAGGACTCCCTGAGTCTTTTGCAAAAGCTCTTAAGCACTAAACAACCTCTCTAGCTATAAAGTATATGTTTTAAAGACCAAAGAGAATTTTCATATATGAAGAATATTAATCATAAAATTTATAAACTCAACAGAGATTAAATAGCATGCGAGGCAAAAACTAATTAAAGAATAAGCAAACTAGGAGATTCATTATGTTTTCCAGAATTCAACTGAAACAGAACAAAGGAAGGAGAATGGACAATTATAAAGGAAAAGTTGAGAGAGAGAGAGAGAGAGAGAGAGAGAGAGAGAGAGAGAGAGAGAGAGAGAGACTAGAGAATGGCCCTGTTAAGCTGTTAAGAGTATATACTGATCTTGTAGAAGACCCAATTTCTTCCCAGCATCAAGAGCAGGGCTCACAGCTGCCTGTAAATCCAGTTTCAAGGGGTCTGAGGGTGTCTTCTGGTGTCCTTGGGCAACTGTCCTCATATGCACAGATCCACAGACATATAATTTAAAGACAGAAGAACAGATAATAGGGTGAGGAGGTCTAATACAATGTCTAACTGAAGCTCTAAATGAGTGAAGAAATGATGCAAAGGAGAAAATAAAACAAGATTCAGATCTCCAAATGCTGGAAGACATGTTTATAAAGCCAAAAGGAATCCCGAATTCTTTGAAAAGGAGCTAGAGCACTGCGTGAAGGAAAACCATACTCGGGTGTCCCAACCTTCATCTCCTCTCATGAAAATGAAAAGGAAAACCTATGCCTAGAAATATAATAGTAAAACTTCATGATAGAAAGGAAAATCGAAATGTCAAAAACATCCAGCAAAGAAGAAAACTTGGCACGAAGTAGCAACAAAACTATAAACGAACCCCAACCTAAACACTAAAAGAAAAAATAATATTCCTAGGACTCAGAGAGGAAAACTGTCAAACTAGAATCCTTCATTAAATTAAGTCATCTTCCAAAAGTGATTGCAAATAAAATTTTGAAAATTCAAACAAAATTTTCTCAGGGGGAAAAAAAAACCAGGACATTTAAAGCATGTATTTTAGGGGAGATGTGGAAAGGCTGAAAAGAAAAAGTAAAGAAAAAGTAAAAACATTGACATTAGTTGAACTATGCCTGGGTTGTTGAGTCTGTTGGGAAGAAAGAAACAAAAGTCTTAAAGTTAAAATCTTAGAATTAAAACACCAGACGAAATTAGTAAGTTATACTGTATTCATCAGACCCAAAGCACTGGGTCCTTATACTGATCGAGGAAAAGTTACTCACTCAAGACTTTGTTAACTGTGTGTATTAAAACTGAAGTTTGTAAAACTTTCAAAGGTGAAGAAGGAAATTCAGACAAGTGTGTGAAACCAGTACAAAGAGGAGAAAGAGACATATAAAAATACCACAAGTAAAATTCTACAAATGCATAAGGCTGTATGTCAATGAAGAACAGAAAGGCAATTGAAATTATTTTCTTAAATTTCATGTACATAAAACAGTATATGCAATAGAAATATACTAGGCAAATATTTACTGCTAACAAACTGGCATCAACATTAACATAATACTACTTTTTATTAACCTTACTATTTCATAGTGATTGATAATTATATTCTTGAAACCACATGGACACATTTACATATGATTTCGTGCCTATATTTTGCAATTAGTTAAGCATCCCTGTTAAATAGAGTGCCAGAGTGTCAGAGAAAGAACATATTTCAGGAGCAAATGGAGCTAGAAACATCATCGAGTGATCAACAACAGGGACTGTGCAGCTACTCACTGGGCCACTAGGCCAGTTCAATCACTGGATAAAGGAAACCCATGTTTAAGTCTCTCAACCTGCATCTCTCCTGTGACAGCCCTATCTTTACCACACACACTCTCTGCATACCAGGGCTCTATGCCAGGGAGAACAAGACACTAATGACCAGAAAGTGCTGGATCTGGGTTTTCAGAGACAAATACATACTATAATTACAGAGCCTTTAAATTGCATTTTTATGATGATAGTGATTTGGCTAACCAGAAAATGGAAACCATGTTCCTCAAGAGAAGGCAGAGAAGGAAGCCGACCAGAACGCTCGGCTCGTTATTCAAGTGCAATGAACTCCAACTAATGCTTAATTACGAGAGACGCGGGGAAGATCAGAGGAGAATGAGACACGGCATCTCCTGAGGCTCTTGATTGATTTCTCAGCATACAGAATTCAAGCTACTGCAAATTCTGAACACACAGACTCAGCCAGAAAGGGCCCAGGGAACACACACAGCTCGTGGGGAGAATAATGGCGACATAAACGAAACAGGCTGTGCTGCCTGGCCCTGGTCTTAGACTAGAACATATTTCAGATTTCACCACGATTATATTTTTCTGATGTAGATATTTTAATGCTGATTTATTTTGGGAGATGGGGTGGGGAACATGGTCCATACGTTGAGCTTAGAAGCCAAAGTTGGGACCTGATTGTCCTTCACACGTTGGTTCTGGAGAGTGAATTAGAGTTAGAACACAGATTCCATTTGGGTTCCTCTTCGTCACCTGTGACTCCGCCACTTGTTAAGATATTCTGCATGATTTCCACAAGCTCAGAGAAAAAGAAAAACAACCAAACTAAAGACTTTGATTATTTCCTCTTTAAAAAATATTAATACCAATGAAATGCACTCCACAAACATGGAAATTAAATCAAGTTCTTCTGGTGTAATTTTTTAAAGAAGAAAACAGCAACATGAATCACCAATTGGAGATTTTTTTATGCTAATGTCTTGATCTAAGTTCAGTCGACCCTTCCTGTCAGTAGCTTTTGCATCTAAGGATTCATACAACCAACTGCAGATAAAAATTATTTGGGAAAGTACAGCATTTTACTGAATACTTTTTCTTCTCACTATTCCCTAAGCAATAAAGTAGGATGGTTGTTTATATATCATTTACATTGTACTCAATATTCCAAAGACTAGGAGGCCAAAACCACATGTGAAACCTCACACAGGTGATGTGCAGATAGGATGTCATTTTATACAAAGAGTTCACGTCTGTAGAAGGTATAGAAACCAATCCCCACAAGGAATGAGCAATGGCTGTGTAAGATGGGTAGATAGTTATACAAAATAACACCTCCCTCTTTGAAACCTAACTTCACCATCTACTGACCAGTGACTTTGAACAGGATACTTAATCCTTAATTTTCCCCTGTGAAATGGATAAAATATCTCTGTCATCATGAAGTTTAAATAAGACGACACATGTCAAAAACCTACTGTATGCTGGGAACGCTGCGAGGTCACAATGAGTGCAGTAGAAATGTAGTTGAAAACCTCTGTGCATATTTTAATATTCTCAGCAGGAGACTGGACTTTTCCATGCCTCTTCTACTGCAAAGGGCAAGCTTACACTTCATAGCCATGTCTGCTGTTTAGTATCCTACCCATGACCTCTGAAACACCCAGCTCGAAACAGATGCGCAGGGTGGAGATGGTTTAATTTAAGCTTAACTTTTCCGTCCCCACTGTGACTTTAATTATGAAAAAGAGGAACGCAAACATGAGGAAAGTAAGCTCGCCACCTGTTAGCTTTAGGCCATCTGTAGGACTGGAAGATGTGCTCTCCAGGACACAAAGAAAAGTTTCATCACTGTGGTTTAAAAAAAATATCACTTTCAAGAATATTTGCAAAGCACAGACATCAGAGAATGTGCTCAGAGACAGGAGAATTCTTAGTTGGTTTATTGGAAGAAAATGATTTAAGGACAAAAAAAATTAGTTGTGGATGTTAAGGACCTGAACTGTCACTATTAGTTTCTGGTACTACCCTCGGAGTAGAGTGTGTGATCTCCTAATGGGTAAGGCAGAGAGGAGATGGACAGCCCTGCAGGTTACAAGTCACAAGGCTGAAGGACAACAGATTTAGCCACAACCATACCTGCAGTCTGGTCTCCTGGGAGACAGAGCCAGTTAGGTTCCTGTGGAAAGCTTCCTGTTGTGTTTCCATTCTTCCTAAATGGAATTTCTGTAGGACAGGTGTCACCTCATTGACCTCTGGACCCTCATCACCTCCTTTAGCGCTTGGCACCAAGGAGGCAACCAAATATCATGTAAGCTGTTCCAAGTCATGGCTTTTACATGATAGATTAAGACTTGAAATTACTTCCATCCTCTCTTCTATTCATCCACCCTTTCAATCAATTAGACACCAAGTAAGGCAGATCCCAAGTTTTGTGCTTTCTTTCTACATCTAGTAGGTCTGGATGTTGATCAAAGGCTCTGATGAGAAGCTTATCACAATGAGCATCAGGGCTTCCTGGACAGTCCTGGTAACTGACCGAGCCTGAAGAGCACAGAAGGGAGCCTTGACAACTGACGGAGCAGTTAGCCCAAGGAAGCATAGATGCCCTGCTGCTCTGGGGCTTCTGCTATTCAGTGTTTCCTTACGACTGAAGAGAGAATGAAAAGCCAGGTGCCAAGTAGAGTCCCAGCGAAGCTGATGAGAAGTCAAAGCCCTTTGTAGCTAGGCAGTCCCCACCCTCTTCCTCACAGAGGAAATTAAAGTGTGATTCTAGCACAAAGTGAGCCTAGTGGGGCTAGCCCATAGTTAGAGGGCTCCTCCATCTTCCATTCAAATCAGCCACAGAACAAGGAGAAACGGTTTCCAATCTGTCTCACATGTACACATGTTCTCTTGTGGAGCCCATCTTCCCTTTACTTTGTCAGAGCCTCAGTCATTCATAGTCTACTGGTGGTTTCTGCTTCCTTGCTCTGTGTTGGTATTTTCTCTGCTTTCTTCCTGCTGTTGCCTGAATCTACACCTTTCTTTCACCTGCAGGCTTGAGAGTTTCTCAGCATACCTCATACACCCTCAAAGGCGGTTTGGGATGACAGTGGTGTAGATGAGGGTGGATAGTTTTCATTGTCAGCTTGGCACAGTGATGAATTCCCTGAAGAAAGTCTCAATAGGAGACTGTCCAGATCAAGTTAGCTTGTGGGCCTGTTTGTGGGGCATATCTCTAGTACATTAATTGCTATGGGTAGATAGCCTAGAATGGGCAGCCCCATTCCTTAGGCTTCCTTCTGTAGCGGGGTGGTGAAATCAAGAAGAGTGGTACATAGGCATTCATTTCTCTCTAACTCTTGACTGTGACTGTGACTGTGGCTGTGACTGTGACTGTGACTACGTGCTTTATGTTCTCATGGTGTTAAACACCCAGCGATGATGGACTATAACTTGGGACTGAAAGATAAAAATCACTTTCCCCTCTAAGTTGCTCTTAGACAGGATGTTTTAGCACAGCAACATAAAATGAGAGGGATGCACAAACCTATGCTACCTGTCCAAGGAACAGCCATCATGTACCTTGTGGCAGAAACCCAGAACAAGAAGTCAGAATCTTGACGTAGGGGCTGGCTAGCCGCCATCTTGCTTCTTTTTCCTCGCTCGCTCTCACCCTCTCAAGAGGTAGCGAAAGTGCTTTGGCGGTTTGTACGGCCGTGGCTCGGGCTTTCCGGACCGAGCGGCCCTGCGGACGATCTCTGGAAACTCCTTCCCCTTCCTTGCCCCTAATCCGTACCCGGCGAACCTCTGGAAGCGCGCAGACTTGGTTCTCACCCTGGCGGACTACTTTTAAGGGGTGTGGCAGGAGGTTTTGGACTAGATGAGTTTCCACCGAAATGTCGGAGAAGTCAGGCCAGAGCACAAAAGCAAAGGATGGGAAGAAGTACGCAACACTCAGTTTGTTTAATACTTACAAAGGAAAGTCCTTGGAAACACAGAAGACTACAGCTCGACATGGGTTACAAAGTCTTGGAAAAGTTGGTATTTCACGGCGGATGCCCCCACCTGCTAACCTGCCAAGTCTTAAAGCAGAAAACAAAGGCAATGATCCTAATGTGAATATTGTGCCTAAAGATGGTACAGGATGGGCATCAAAACAAGAGCAGCACGAAGAAGAAAAAGCACCAGAAGTGTCACCAGCACAGCCCAAACCTGGGGTTGCAGCTCCCCCAGAAGTAGCACCTGCTCCCAAATCATGGGCCAGTAACAAGCAAGGAATCCAAGTGAATAGTCAATTTCAGCAGGAATTTCCCAGTCTGCAGGCAGCTGGAGATCAGGAAAAAAAAGAAAAGGAAGCAAATGATGAAAACTATGGACCTGGACCCAGTTTACGCCCACCAAATGTTGCTTGCTGGAGAGATGGTGGTAAGTCTGCTGGGTCACCTTCCTCTGATCAGGATGCAGGACTAGGAAGTTCTCAGCTGATTGATACACATCTTCTTCAGGCAAGAGCAAATCTTACTCAAGCGTCAAATCTTTACTCTGGACAAGTACAGCAGCCTGGTCAGACAAATTTTTATAACACTGCCCAATCACCAAGTGCTCTCCAGCAGGTTACAGTACCATTACCAGCATCCCAGCTTTCCTTGACTAATTTTGGATCTACAGGACAGCCTCTGATTGCCTTGCCTCAGACACTTCAGCCCCAGTTACAGCACACAACCCCACAAGCACAGGCTCAGAGCTTGAGCCGTCCTGCCCAAGTAAGCCAGCCTTTCAGAGGGTTAATCCCTGCTGGAACGCAGCATGGCATGATGGCAACCACAGGAAAAATGTCTGAAATGGAACTAAAAGCCTTTGGGAGTGGCATTGATATCAAACCAGGAACACCACCAATTGGTGGTCGAAGCACCACGCCAACATCTAGTCCATTCAGGGCTACATCAACAAGTCCAAACAGCCAGTCTAGCAAAATGAACAGCATTGTTTATCAGAAACAGTTCCAGTCAGCCCCTGCCACAGTGAGAATGGCACAGCCGTTTCCTGCACAGTTTGCACCCCAGAAGAGAGCTGTGGGAAGAGGACTCAGCCACAAGACATTTGGTCCTAGGTGTTGGCAAAGCAGAGAGCAGAGGTTCTTCAGTCCACGCAGCGGTTCTTCTCTGAGCAGCAACAGAGCAAACAGATAGGAGGCAAAGCCCAGAAAGTGGACAGTGATACAAGTAAACCTGAGACACTGAGTGACCCTCCTGGTACCTGTCAGGAAAAAGTAGAAGAAAAGCCACCCCCTGCACCCACCATAACCACCAAACCTGTTAGAACTGGACCAATCAAACCTCAGGCGATCAAAACCGAAGAAACAAAATCATAAAGGCTGTGGTTTATTGAGGGTGGGTGGGCAGGGAAAGTGAAGTCAAATAATGCCAGCAGCCACGGGGTGAAGTGATCTGTGGCACTGTCCTGTGAGATACACAAGGGGCATAGAGCATTTTACACTGACAGCTGCTACACCGATTACAACAAGGCTCCACAGGCTCGCACCTCCCGTGTAACATTTGCATCTTCAGTTGGTTTATATACAAGTGTGCAAACAGTCTGTAAGTGCGCACAGTTTAATCTTAAGGAGCATGAAACACCAGAAGTAGGAGAAGAGTGATAACCACAGAGTAGCTCAGCTGGACACTGGGCAGTCCCATTGCCCCATCAGCTGTGGTTCTTTTGCTCCCTTGTGTTCTTTGGATATGTCTATGGCATTTCTAGGCTTGAAAGTAAAATGATGCTATCTGGTGCTGGATAGAGGAGCCTTATTTTTTATTATGGCAGCTTGCTATTTTTGTAACATGGTGATTTGGTTGAACACAATAAAGTACAGTAGTAACTGATCTCCCCTTCTTCCTGGATGAGTGAGCAGATGATTAAATGTTGGTGTCAGCATCCTTGAGCATATTCAGATGAGCTTCTGCTTCTGTTGAAAAGGATGCTGTGTTTGATTGTGGTCCGAAGCTTTGAAGCACTACTTGGCATCTCCTTCCTTGGAGGTCTCACTGTTTAAACGTAACAGATTTGATAGCTTGTTGGTAAGGTGAGGTCCAGCTTGTCTCCACTAGGTCATCTTCATGTGAATCCGGTGGTTATACGGTTTTGTTTTAGGGATATTTCATTTTTTTAATAACGGTTTTAGCTGACATTCATGGAGAGAATGAATCCTTAGAACTGTGCCACTAGTGAAAGGAAATCCTGTCTAGAGTATGTTTCTTTACAAAGCTGTGTCACACACCATCCTTTGGGCCCTCTGCTGGAAAAGTAGAATCAAGTCTCAAATAATGCCTTTTAAATTGTATCCTCTAGTATTATAGATGTAGGACAGTACTGTATCATACCTCTGTGGATGTAAAATAGCTTGTACCTGCTTTATGATACGTAGTAGTGACCGTGCTTTATCAGAGCTGTTTTTAATGATGTTGCTCAGAATGTTTTCTTTCCAGATGATGATTGAGAAGCTAATTTAAAAAAAAAATGGTGCCAGGTACCACAAGAGTAACAGAACTGTGCTGTTTTCTGGGGTTTTGTTTTTTTACTTTTTTTTTTTTAATGGAGTGTGCTGGATGTCTCTACAGTTTTGTTCAGATGACTGCAGAACCTGGAAAAGCTGTTGCTGCTGTTGATGCATAACACACTGCTATTATTGGTCTTTTTATATAAATATAAATATATATATACAGATATATAATTTGAATTTTTGGAAACTTTAGCTGTGCTGTCAACTTTGGAAAAAAGTATCCCCGTTTACTGTGTTGAGTTGGCACTGTACAGAAATTAACAGCCATATTGGTCTAGAAATGTTGAACTTAAGTTTTTTCCATTTGTACAGGGGTAACGCACTGTATTAAATATGTAAGGTCTTATCTACGTGGGTTTGATTACAAAAACTAATAAAGTATTCTCTAAATAAAAAAAAAAAAAAGAAGTCAGAATCTTTCCAGCCACTATGGGAAGCTCTACTTGGAACACAGAAGGAATGGAAAGGCCATGGGAATGAGAAGAAAATCAGGTGCTATGGTCTGAATGCTTATGTTCTGCTACAGTGTCTGCTTCTCATCCATATCTCACAATCCTTTCTGTTTTAATTCTATGTCATCTGAAGCAATGTTAATGGCCTCCTCCAAGCTGACTTCAGCTTCTATTGATCTGCCCCTAACTGCCAGCTCCTGGCCTGTACTGCCCGCAGCTCTGTATTCACTCCCTTTGACTTTATGGAACTCTGCATATTTCTCAAAGTGAGCAGTTTTCCTTTATACTGGCATGTGATGCATTTGCCTTGTACTTGTATTAATGTGAGGATGCCACAGCAAAGTACTGGAGGCTGGTAATGTATAAACACCAGAAATTTGTTTCTTACAGTTTCAGAAACTGAGAAATCCAACACCAAGCCTGCATGGATGTCTACTGATGGTACTTTCCTAGTTCCTAGATAGCTCTTTTTAGCTACATTCTCTCATGGTAGTCCTGGCATAGCTCTCCGTGGCTTCTTCTAGAAGGGTGCTAGTTTGATCTCAAGTACTCTCCCTTTGTAACCATCTCTCTTTCTTTTTAAAAAGACGTATTTATTTTATTTATATGAGTATACCGTAGCTGTCGTCAGACACACCAGAAGAGGGCATCACATCTCCTTACAGATGTTTGGGAACCACCACATGGTTGCAGGGAATTGAACTCAGGACCTCTGGAAGAGTAGTCAGTTCTCTTAACTGCTGAGCCATCTCTTTAGCCCCATAACTATCTCTTAAAGTCCATTCCCTTAGAGCATCCGACTTGTGATTTTTTTAACACATAAATTTGTTGGTGTGTGTGGGTGTGTGTGCAGGGGAGACAAATTAAAATAACCAGTAATGAGGGAGAACTGAACAAGGGTGAACAGGTTCACTGCTGCCCAGGACTTAGCAGGAATAGATGACAGAAAGCAGGCTACTTTCAGAAGCGGTCAATTGCTTTCTTCATCCCATGCCGACTTTGGCTTTCCCATTCCATCACTTATAAACTACAAAAACTGAGACTACCAGTCAGGAACAAAAACTTGGAGAATTTTGTCATTTCAATTCTATGTATAGATTTGGTGTCCTGTGTGTAAACAGTGTTGTGATCATTTGCAGAAAACCCAGGGCCTCTGTCTTTCTTGGCGAGAATAAGCACAAGAAATCAGCTCTCAGGGAAACATCTGAGAGAGCTCCCAGTTCCTTTGCTGTATCCTTCAGAGATACCTTTCCATGCATTTATTCCATCAGCTCCAGTCTTGTCTTCCCACTTCTTGAAAAGATTTTTAAATTAGTGGGTGATGTGCCTTTCTAATCACTAATTCAAGTCCACAGCTTTGAAGAGATGAGTCTTAGAAATGGCAATTGGTCTATGAACTGCAGCGCCAAAGTAGGTCATAGATTCAGTGAAGTTTGATGTGGAAAAGAAAAATAGCAGTCAAGGCACTTGTGGATGCAGTCAAATTGCTCCATCTGGTCTACCAGCCAGACTGCTTTTCTGTAAATGAGCACAATATTGTGCATACATGGAACACAGAATCTGCACTTTGAGCTGAAACAACAGAATTCCCTAGAGACTTCCAAGACACTGTTTGTGATGGCCAATAGGAATAGAATAAAAGTAGGTAACTCCAACATCTCGATGTCAAAGACAGAGTTCACATTTCCACTCAGAAAGGTGACAACCACCATATTTCCACTGCACAAAGCAACAATGATCCACTAATGAAAAGTCTTCTGTATTAGTGACTCTTCCTGTTGCTATGATAAAATATCCTGACAAGAAGCAACTAAAGAAAGGAAGGGAGGTTTTGTTTTGGCCACAGGTCAAGTTTAAAGTCCTTCGTGGTAGGGATTTCATAATGACAGGAGTTTGAAACACCGGGTTTCACTGCATCTTCAGTCAAGAAACACAAAATGAAGAATTCTTATATTATGTTCACTATCTTCTTATACAGTCCAGGGCCCTAACACAGGGAATGGTGCCACTCATGTGGATGGGTCTTCCCTCCTCAATTAACCTAATCACCCCTCATAGGCATGCCCAGAGGATTGTCTCCCAGACAATCCTAGATCTCAAGTTGACAAATGAGACTAACCACCATACCATCTACACCAACCACCAATCACCATACCAACTATAGGCAGCAAACTCTTGAGCTTGGAGAAAATGCTTTAGCTTTGAGCCCTCAGGTGATTCCAGATTGTCAGTGTCTAGGAATACACTCTGCTAGGATATATATGGACTTCATAAAACTCACAAACAACACACACCCTTTGATTTGTACAGTTATAGAATCAATACCTAGAACGATAGGGTAAGAGTTTTGTTATGAGGTCACTAAGTCAACATGTTTTTGTTTAGATATGCTAGATTCTTAACTAGTATGCTTGATTCCAGGGAACAAATATCAGACTTGATTGGAGTTCCAAAAGGTTTAGAGACAGAAATCATTATTAACATTGTCAAGAGTTATCAATAAAAAAGATAGACTCTTGGAAGAGAGGTTGTTGGGTGGGAACAGAAGAGACCCATCCATCCTAGATACAGGATGAGCAGGGAAGGGCTATGTAAAGAGTACTAGAATGAGTGGACAGAGAACACTGTGGATCTGTGAGGAAGAAATACTGAATATAGTTAAGGTACCACCAGATGCCAGTGTAGGCTTGGGCACAGAGCTTAGAGATACAGTGATGCTTGGCATATGTGAAGCCCTGCGTTCAATTCCCAAAGCAGAAAGGAAAAGGCTGCTAGTGTAGCTGGAAGGGAGTACGGCATGAAATGAAGCCTCAGGAATAAGCAGGACTAGAATTTCCCATAATAAGTCATAGTAAGTTGTTCAATTTTTATTCTAAATCAGTCTTATCCTAAGAATTTTAAAGGGTAGCAGAATATGAATTGAATATATATGAATGATTGGGAAGATGAGCAAAGTAGACCCAAGAGGACTAGATAGGAGCCAATGAGCTTTGGTATCACTGGTTTCTTTGGAAGCTTGCATGGCACTGTTTGGTGCCATGAATGCTAGGCCACTGGGGGAGGCATGCAGGTCAGTTCCAGCTTTAAGGTCCTTGGACCCTTTGTCTGAAGTGCATGGTGTCATCAGCAATAGAGACTTACCTTTAACCCCTGGGGAGTAACCAAGGGCAGCAGCAACAGACTGTATATTTTAGGAGTCTTTTGGACATCTCTGACCAATAACATGAGAAAGGGCTTCTCATGTCTGATATTGGACTTTTGCTAGGTAGTCTTTGGCTTTTAGAGGAAGGATCAATATCCCAGATGAGAAACATTTATTAAAACTATGTATGTATATTCATACATAGAATTATATATATATTACAGTTTTTTTTTCTTTTAGAAAATAGTTTTTCTTGGAATAGTATTATTCCTTGTGGCTTTTTAAAATATCCTTGTTGTTACTTTATTCTTTTCCCTTCTCTATTTACTTCCTCTCCCCTCCATAAAGAACCCTCTCTTTTCTCATTTTCTCTACTGGATGATTTCATACATTGTAGTTTGATTATCATCACCCCACTCCCTCACTCCTAGATCCTCCCCCTTCCTCCTACCCACTGAACTTTGTGTCCTCCTGATTTTTTAGTCCTATTAGAGCTGGTACATACTCTTGTGTGTGGTCACTTACTGGAGCCTGTTCAACCAATTCATTTAAGTTTTTATTTACTGTTACTTAAAAAAAAAAACCTATGTGCCTAAGTGTATGTATGTGCACCGCATGCAGGCAGATGTCCAAGGAAGCTTGAAGAAAGCATCAGATTCTTCACAAGTGGAGTTAAAGGTAGTTGTGAGCCACCAACCATGAGTACTGCGAATTGAACCCAGGTCTCTAGCAAAAGCAGCGAGTTCTCTGAGCTGAGGAGCTGTCTTTTTAGTCCCAGTGGTTTCCTTTACATGCCGTCTAGTCTCTTGTTAATGCATATTGGTATTGTCTCTGCCTTGGACATTTTAGAAAGAAAATGGCTATTTTAAAACCTTGTGCCAATTATTTTGTGAACACATGCTTTTATTTCTCTTGGTAAATACCTACCACATGGACCTGTTGGGTAGCAGGACAAACTTGTGATTGAATTTTATGAGACTGAAGACCAATTTTCAACTTGGCCATTTGAATTGACAATTCCACTAGCAATATTTGAGAGTTCCACTCAAGTGCATTTCAAACATGTGATGTAGTCCACTTTTTAAAATGTAGCTATGGTGTGAATCACTGCCTTGTATGGGTTTAATTTGCATTTCTTTGTGAACCAATAACAGAGCACCTGTTCCCACACCTCCTTACAGCTACCTTCCTTCCTGGACTAACTTCTGCCTGCAGTTTTACTGTATTGACCTTTTCTATACTGAGCACCTTGCCTGTTCTACGTCTCAGTCACACCTCTACACCCCCAGCCCCTGGCTTCTCTTTTAAAATCACTGGTCAGTGAGAAGGACTTTGTGAAATACATGAGTTAAAAATATTTTTCTTCAGCCTGTGACTTGACTTTTAATTTTCTTAATGCCTTTGGAGGAACAGGGAAAAAAAGGGATTTTGGTGATGTTCTATTTTTCATTTTATTTAATATTTTATTGCTGGCACTATGTATCCCTTCTAGTCAATCTTTGCTTTTGACAAAATACTGATGATACTCTTTGATAGCATCTAGAGCAGTGGTTCTCAGCCTGTGGGTCACAAGGGGACAGGGGTCACATATTTGATATCTTGCATGTCAGATATTTGTATTACAATTAATAGTGGTTGCAAATTTACAGTTATGAAGTAGCAACTAAATAATTTTATGGTTGAAGGATTTAATATTTCATAGTTCCTCACCACAACATGAGAAACCATATTAAAATGTCACAGCATTAAGAAGTTGAGAACCACTACTCTAGAGGAGTTCTCTCTTTTAATTTTTACTCTCAGATCCATTTTGGATTAGTTTTGCATATGGTGTGTTATGAGTCAACGTGTTCTTTTTCTTTCAGATTTTTATTCAGGGTTTTATCACCACTGAAATTTCTCCTTGTTATCTACATCAAATTTAAACGACCCATACATGAGGGTCTATTTGTTAACACCCTACTGGTCCATTAACATGGCTCTGTGGTCTTTGTTTCTTTAGAAAGTTTTATTATTTTATCTATTTTTTGTGTATGCATGACTGTAGCATGCAGGATGTGTAGCACTGTGCACAAATGGAGATCATAGATAAACTTGAAGAAGTCAGTTCTCTTCTACCATGCCAATCGGGGGAGTTGAACTTAAGTCATCAGACTTCTCGTTAGAATCTTTATCTGCTGAACCATCTCACCCCTTCACTCACTTTTCTTCAGAGACACAGGATCAGGGCAGGTTTCATAGTAACTCTTAAAATTAGGTACTTTAAGCACTTCAAATTTGTTTGGTTATTCCGTGTTCTCTGATTTGTCAGACGAATTTTATAATCAATGTTTAAATTTCTACACCTATTTTAAAAATGGAATTAGGCCGAGTCTGTACACTAACTTAGGGAAAATTAGTAGCTGCGGTGTATCATCCTTTCATGAACACAGTACATATGTTACTTCTGCTTTCTTTAAATAATATGTTTTTAGTTCAAAAATACAGGGTTTTCATTTTCTTGCTTATTACTTATAGATATCTAAATAGATGCTGTAGGTTGCCCTGGTGCTGTTTGTATTTTGATATTAATTCTGCTTCCTCAAGAGGGACTGCCCCAACATGGAGTGGATATCATATGAACCTTCTCCCAGTCAAATAAAGGCTAGAGCCTGTGATTGGGCCGTGGAAGGGAAAAGTGGGGCTGGAAATTTAGAGAGCGGTCTAGAGGAAGGAGGTGGGGAGGATGAGGAGATGGAGGAGAGAGAGGAAGCTGGAGGAAGAGGGGGTGGAAAGAAGATGGAGCAGAACCACATGGACCTGGAGGAGCCACAAGTAACAAGGAATCTCGTAGCTGGGGAATAGAGTAGCGCAGTGGTAGGTCTGTCCAGTCTAGGTGTGCAGCTTATAAATAGTATGACGGAATCATGTGCTCTTTGCATGGGCTTATTGGGGTTGGACATTTACTGCAACAGATAGATGGCAGTATAAGTGGCATTTTCGGTTTCTAATTGCCTCTTCCTATGATAAATATACAGTTGAATTTTCATACTGTCCTTGGATCTCATGATCTTGCGAAATTGATTGACAAGTTTTAGAACATTTTGTTGACTTTGATAATCATATAATTTACACATGAAAATAATCTCTCATTTCCTGTTTTTTGTTTTGTTTTTCGCTTTCTAATCTAAGTGCATTAAGATTACCACCATCATGCTGAATTAATACACTAGAGACAGCCTATCTTTATGATTCTGATGAGCACAACTTTGTTGTTTAAAAGCAGTCTTCATTAAGTATGAAGTTAGCAGTAGGCTTTTTATAGATCTCTTGTATCAGCCTAGGGTGATTTCATTCTGTTCCCCATTTAATGAGAAACTGTGTAACTGGCAAATTTTGCTTTTATATATCTATTGAAATAATCACATAACTTTCTCTTTTTTTCTTGCTTTCGTTAATTGCACGAGTTAGTTTTATTTTCAATCTTAAAAGATGTATTTCTTTTTATTTATGTGTATATGTGTGCCCCTCTATGTGTGCAGGAGCCTGCAGATGCCAGAAGAGGGTCTTGGATTCCCTGGAGCCAGAATTGCAAGGAGTTGTTAATGCTAGACATGGTGTTGGGTACTGCACTTGAGTCATCTACAAGAGCAGTAAATGTCCTTAACCATCAAGCCTCCTCTTCAACCTTCCAGTTTTTCATTTTAAACCAACTGTTTAATTAGAGAATAAATTCAAATTCATTTTTTATGTATTGCCAGACTCAACTTGCTAACTTATTTAAGAATTTTGTCTCTGCAATTGGGTTTTGCTATCAGGATTATTTTATGACCCTATTTGTTTCATCTTAGAAAATGAGTTGAGAAGTTATTCCTTCTCTATTTTGAGTAAGGTTGATATGAATTTTGTGTAAGGTTTATATAAATTAATTGCATATATGCATGAAGTTCAAGTGTCAGAATTGCCATTGAATATCATCTAAACTAACCCCTTAAATATGACATCAATTTAATGTGTGTGCATATCTTACAAGATTCAATCACATGAGACTAAAATAGAGATACTGGCAGTTTTAGAAGTCCAATAATATTTTTCTTATGAAAATACTGTACCCTAGACCTCCCAGGGACTAAAACACCAACCAAACAGTACACAAAGAGGGACTTATGTCTCCAGCTGCATATGTAGCAGAGGATGGTCTTATCTGGCATCAGTGGGAAGGGAGACCCTTGGTCTTGTGGAGGCTTGATGCCCTAGTGTATGGGGTATTCTAGGGCAGGCAGTGAGGCAGGAGTGAGTGAGTGGGTGTGGGAGCTCCCACACAGAAGCAGTGGTGGGAGGGGAGATGGGATGGGGGTTTCCAGAGGGGAAACAAGGAAGGGGGATAATATTTGAAGTGTAAATAAATAACCAATAAAAAAGAGAAAATACTGTAAAGTGTTTTTATACTTACTTTAAGATGAGAAAATCAAGGTTTGGATAGTCAGATTATTAAAGTCCTTGAAGCTACCTTGGACTCACACTCCCACCATCCACATTTCAATGCCTGCAAACTTTTCACTCAGCCACAAAGTTTCGAACACCCGAGGTAGTGTCTGGGCAGCCTACAGGTGCAAAGGGACTGCCCTTATGAACCTGAGCAGTATTCAGTGGGAAAGAGGAGCACATGAGAAGAAAGATGCTGTTCTGGGCAGCTTTATGCCAACATGACACAAGCTAAAGTCATCTGAGAGGAGGGAACCTAGATTAAGAAAATGCCTCTATGGCTCAGCCAGAGCACGACAAATACAGAAGCGAATGCTAGCAAACCATTGAACTGAGAACGGGGTCCCCATTGGAGGAATTAGAGAAAGGACTGAAGGATCTGAAGGGGCTTGCAACCCCAAAAGAACAACAATACCATCCAACCAGAGCTCCCAGGGACTAAACTACCCACTACCCAAAGACTACACATGAACAGACCCATGGCTCCATCTGCATATGTAGCAGAGGATGGCCTTGTTGGGCTCCAATGGGAGGAGAAGCCCTTGGTCCTGCAAAGGCTGGAACCCCCCCCCCCAGTGTAGGGAAATGTTAGGGTGGGGAGGCAGGAAGTAGGGGTGGTTGGGGAGGAGCAGCACCCTTACAGAAGAAGAGGAGGGGGATGGGATAAAGGGCTTATGTATGGAAAACCAGGAAAGGGAATAACATTTGAAATGTAAGTAAAAATTTTTCAATAAAACAAAAGACAAGAAAAAAAGAAAATGCCTCTATAACACCCAGCTGTTGGCAAGTCTGTACCACATTTTCTTATTTAGTGACTGATATGTGGGTGATGCATCCCTGGGCTGGAGGCCCTGGGCTCTCTAAGAAAGAAGGCTGAGAGAGCCATGGGGAACAAGCTGATGGGTAGTACTTTTCCATGGTTTTTGCATCAGCTCTTGTCTCCAGGTTCTGGCCTGGTGTGAGTTTTTGTTCTGACTTCCTTCAGTGATGGGCTATGATATAGAAGTGTAAGCTGAATAAACCCTTTCCTTCCCGACTTGCTCTTTGTCATGGTGTTTCGTTACAGCAGTAGCAACCCTGGCTAAGAAAGATGCTCATGGTCTTTCCATGGGTCAAGAAGGGTCCCCATGTGCTCAACAAAATACAGTTGTTGACAGAAAGCAGCTCTTTGATCAAATGTAGACAAAAATAGATGGATGTTCAATATCGGGAACCCATCACATGCCCATTAGAACTTCCCTGCACATGATCAACTGTTTGTTTCAAAGGCTTCCTATCCCAGCCTTTCCTTCTAAAGGTGTGACTAGGAGGCTGAGGAATCTCACTTGCAAGCACATGGTACACAATGTCGAGCTAAAACCACAGCACTTCTAATTTCCAGTCTGAAAGGCACTTAGTTCTTAGTCAAGAAATAATATAAGGGTTAGACCACACATTTGTTTTGGTGCCTGTCCTTATTGAATGCCTTATTTTAGAAAATCAAAAAATAAAATAAAAAGACAAAACAAATAAAATCTTTTTATTGTCCTTGCTTTTGCCATTTAAAAATAATTTTAAGATTAAAAATAAAAAGGACAGATATTTCAGGGACATAGATTTTAGGAAAAGAAAAAACCTGTTAAGTATCCCTGATTCCCAGAAAAATATTGGACACACATGTTGGATTATCCCTTGCAAATTTATATTGCTCATTCCATCTTCTAATTCAATACACATAATAAAACAATTGTAGACTTGTGCTTTAATCCAATATATTCACATTTGCAATGGATGTCAGACAATCTTGAAATTGCTAGCATTATCCTTCAGACCACTCTAGAAGGAAAATGATGTATGATACAGATTTCTCACGAGAGCCTCAACAACCATAGAAGAATTCCAAGAAGACCTGGAAAAAAAGAGCCTCAACAACCATAGAAGAATTCCAAGAAGACCTGGAAAAAAAGAGCCTCAACAACCATAGAAGAATTCCAAGAAGACCTGGACAGATGGGTGTTTAGGTTGTGGATTTATTTCCTCAACATTTTCTGTACCAGTCAAGGTGAAGTCAGGAGAATGACCAGAAGGGTACTTCCTGGGGAAAATGAAAGTCCAAGCTGAGGGGTTTGCAGAATATAGGCTTTCTCTTCTCAAAAGAAATAGACAGGGAAATTAAATTGGTTCAGGCATGGTTTGGAAATATGGCCAGGTTGGAATTCCCCCACGCCTTATTGGAAGAAATTGATGAGTTATTGTAAATGAGGCAGACTCCTGGGAGTGAGGCCACAGAGGGGAGCTTAGGGCTTCCTAAGGAACAGAAGAGGATTACACAGCAGGGAGAGGGGGCTGGTGATCCAGATCCATGTTTCATTATCAACAGGGTTGACATGAAAAGCTGGAGGACATCCAAACCTTCAGTCTGCCCTCTGTTATGATGCAGTTACTTCTAGGCCAGGGCAAGGGACAAAAAGCAGCATCCTGAAGCCACTTCTCAGAATGACAACAATACAAGATTCTGATCAGTTCTCAGAGATGCATTGTCACCCCTCAGGGAATCTGGGTTGACGTGAGTGAAATAAAGGGTTCTTTTAGTTTGGGTTTGGTTTGGTTTCAGCAAAGCTTGCAATCATCTCATCCTTCCTGACTATGTTACCTCTTCCTCTGCTGAGTCTCCTCCCTGCCCTGGTAGCTGTGAGCAGCCCAATCTAAGGCTTGCCAAATTGTGAAGGGAAACATGAAAAAGAATGTGGGTGGGGCCTCCTTCTGATTTGGGGACCATGGGGATAAAATGAGCAGAGACTAGAAGCATGTCCAATTGTACATACCTAATAGGGAAGACAGAATGTGGTATTCCTCTCAAGAACTTGGCTTTGTGTGGTCAATCCCCAGCTTTTCGAAGTCTCATAAAGACTGGTAATCACCAGCCATCACTCCTATGAGACAATACTGCTATACCACAATGGAGATGAAGGCTTGTGCTACTACCCAGAACTTATGTGGCAGGAAGACAGGTAAAGTTATGAGCAAATGGATTGGGAGCTGGCCATGTGGCAGGTGTTGGCTTAAAGGGAAGTTTTTAAGGATTTGCCATAGTATCTAGCTAATGTCTTAAAATGGTCTACATGCTCTGGCCTCTTCTCCATCACTACGGCAGTCTGTTTCCCTGTTCTCCATGTGCACAGGATGAGAGGAAGGTGCAGAGAGACTCTTCCACTCACAAACACTCTTGACCTCATTCTTCAGAAATTACTGTTCTAGATCTCTCTGTGTACATGCATAATTATGCATGATGCATTTTCCAACTAGTGCACTTTGGTATTATAATTAAATGGCCATTTGTATGATTATTTATTTAATATCCATTGTTATTTATCACAGCTGCCAAGGAAGGTTGTTTAGGATGCCCACTGTCCAAGGGTGCCCAGTGCAAGAGGGAGGCCTGCTTCTGTTCACTTGGCTCTATGCCTAGTATTGCATCTGCTGGGAGGAAGGGTTACCTTCATTTAACTGCCTCAGGGCACCCCCTGTGCTTATAATGGTCCTATCCTGTGAACTCTGAAAACAGGGACTGTGGTAGTTTTGCAACACTGTCTCCTCTTATATCAGACTCAAGCCAAATACATAGAAAATGCCCAGTAAGCATGTGTGCAATGAATGCTCTCCCTGTACGCATGTATGCAATTTGTGAGTGAGTGAGTGTGTGTGTGTGTGTGTAGCCATGTGTGAAAGCTAGATGTTGATGTCCAGAAGTCTTGCTCAACTGTTTCTCTATGCATTTGCTTGTTTTGGAGGCGAGGTCTCTCACTGAACCTGTAGTGTTTGGACTAGACCTGCTAGCAAGCAAGTTCCCAAGATCTACTGTCTCAACCCCCCCAGTACTGGGATTACAGACATATGCTGCCACATTTGGTTCTTTTGTGGGTGCGAGGAATCTGAATTTAGGCCCTCATTTTGATGCAGCAAGCACTTTACCCAGCCACCTTTTGAGACCAAATGAATGCTTTTAAAATAGTTTTCAGGGTACTGGAAATTTTACCAAAGATAGGAACTAAACCACGGGCTCACAGAACAAAGCCACAGGGCTTTGTCAATGGACATCAGTACCCTTGTTTGACCATTGTCACTCATTTTTCTTTCTTTCTATTTTCTTTCGTTCTTTCTTCTTCCTCCTTCTTTTCTTCCTCTGCCCCCCCCTTCTATGATCAGAGCCTTGCCTAACTTGTAAGATGAGTAACACACAGGGCAAAATATCAAACACTTTTCCCAAAGACCACATTAATAAAGGACAAGAAAACAAAAAAATATGAGCCAAGTTCTTCATAAGATCACCAACCACGTCAGTATGGGGGAGGGGGGGTCCCCACTAGAAGGCGCTCCTGGTTAACAATGAAATGCTCCACTTAGTAAGCAAGCCCAAGAAAAGTCAGGATCAGCCTCTTCCTCTACCCTCCTGCAAGGAGAAAGTCTTGGTTTATAATGACCCAGAAAGCTGATGCCCATTATCCTATGAGAACAAAAGACTCAAAGCCTGGGACTGGATGCACAGATTGATGGCAATAAGCACAAGGAGGCTCTCACAGAAGCCTGACCATTCTCAAAATGGCCATGTACTAAAATATAAAATGCATTTGTAGGGCCAGAACTGTCCAGTGAAGATATTAGTTTGCTTCCACTCCTACAAGTCTCTGGTCCCCAGTTCCATTCCAGACTTCTGGGTAAATGACCCCTGATGTTCAGACATTCTCCTAGCTCTTTCCAATCCTGGGCCAGGCCCACAACCCAACAGAAAGAGGCAGAAGGGCTTCAGCACACAGCAGGCTCCTTCTACCTGCCTGGCACAAGGCTGGAGACTCAATACTATCTGTTCTAGGAAGACCCAAGAGTTCCGTAACTATATTGAGCCCTCTTTGACAGTAGACAGGATGGAAGTCAACAGAGACTACTGATTTCATAGCACAAAGGAACTAGTAACTATACCCTGGCCCCTTCTTCTCCTGTGGGAAGAGGAAAACCCTCAGTTGTGAGGAGGTCACAGCATGTTGTCTCTTACTAGAAACAAAGGAAGGTATTAACTTGCCACAGACAGCAGAGCTCAGTCATGAAACAAGACTCAGAGTTTGAAATGTAAGATTTCATGAGGGAAGGAATATAAGTATGTATGTGTGTGTGTGTGTGTATATATATATATATATATATATATATATATATATATATATATATATAGAGAGAGAGAGAGAGAGAGAGAGAGCCTGTTTTTCTAAAGAATAGACACTTTTGCTTAATAGATAACCAGGCAGAACAAAGACAAGGCATTATGGGCAGAAAACAAATGGAAACAGAACAAGTCTTTGTGTCTCAAGAAAAGCATGTTCTTCCCACTTGAGTGGGAAATGTCTTCTGTATGGACTATTTCATTCTGTCCTTGGTGTGCTAAGGACTGGGATGCTCACCTATGCAGAATGTAATTTGGAATGTATGTTTTCATGTCCTGAAAACGTGACCTTAACAATGACACTGGGATCCTAAACACACACCCATATGGTGTAAATACAACTTTAGTTAAGGCTTTATCCAGTTATGCCAATAAATCAATCTGCTCAATAAATATCTAGAGTATTTTGGATTGTTCATTACGCCAGACAGTAGGGACACTTGAAAGCCAAAGTCTTTCACAGTCCCAGCTCTGATAGGGCCCAAGGTAGATACTGGGAAAAAAACAACTAATAAACAATGACAATAAAGGCAGATTCAATTAAACATTCTGACAAGGAATGGTGAAAGTCAGGGTTTGGGATCCAGAGTCTTTAATGAGGCCCATGGAGCCAGAAACACCTGAGTGCACAAGATACATCCATGGGACAACCTAGTTTTGGGTTCCTTCAAGGCAAGATCTTGATTCATGTGCCAACAGTATATTAGCAAGATGAGTCAGGAAAATCCCCAGGGACAAGTGAAGCTGGCTCAAGAAGGAAGGTGTCAGATAGTATGGAGAAACAAGTGATGGTCCTGGGCAGGTAGCTGTCAAGGAGTGTAGTAAGCAAGTGACAACCCTAGGCAGGTCCAGCACAGTCGACTTGGTGACTTGGCTTACTGGGTAAAAAAACACTCTTGAGATTCACTCAGGGTATAGGGAGCTGGGGTGTGTATACACCTCCCCCATCAGGATTGCCTGAAGGTTTCTCTGAGGATGACTGTACATCAATTCCCCTGAGCAACCCATCTGCTATGGGCACAGGCTGGATGGTTTTAATAGAGGAGAAACTCTTGGCAAAGAAGGTGTGGCCACTGACTGCTGGGCATCAGATCAGTGTGCAGGGAGAGAAGGAGGGTTGAGTGGTTTGTTATGGGCAGTCCATAGCAGTATATGGGAGAAAGGGGAAGGCAGGGAGGGCAAAGATCAAGAAAGGAAAGGAACTAGCTAGAATTTTGCAGCGACATTGAGCCTGGGTTCTGATATCAGGCAATCTGGATAAAAATGCCAAAGCCTCTGTCATAGGCTGGGCATGTGTCACCTGAGGTAGATTACATTCTTATTTAAGACTAAGATCCTCACCTGGGCAACAAGATGAATCATAAGCAGTGAATTCAGAAATATACACTGAGTATTAAATGGAGCAGGACTCTCCAGGCCTTTAACACAGTGCCTGACACAGGTTACTGTTTTGCATTTCATCAAGAGGACAGGAGTGAGGAGCTGGGATGCAGAAACAAGGGAGAGTCTAGGTGGGTGAACTGGAAGCCACTGACGATTTTGAGCTGAGGAGTTAGCTTCCATGGTCATTCTGGGATGTAATGGCTTTCAAAAATAGGAATCGCCTTTCCTTCCATATCTCCCATGCTAAGGTTGCTGATGGCAGAGGTTGAAGGTGCTGCTGTTCACTACATAACTGGAATCCAGAAGCTGATGCAAGGAAAGGTACATTGGTCTGAATCATGCTAAGGCGCCCTGACTTGGCTGTGGAAGGATCTGCTTCATTTGACTTTGGCAGACAGAACTCCCTGACCATCCTGACTTGGGCTGCCATCCAAAAAAACTTTGCATTTTCCAAGTAGCTGCTAATAGTGGGGAAAGTGTCTACTACTCAGAGGCATAAGAAACCAAGCTCGGAGAGAAGTGGCTGATGTGGACGCCATGGAAATATGTGTGCCAATGAGTTCTATTCAACAGAGGAAATAAAAATACTACTTTAAGCAAATGCATTCTAAATCTGAATATGGAACACGCACACAAGGAGGGATGGAGGGAGAGAGATAGAAACAGATATAGAGACAGAAAGACCGACAGAGACAGAGAGACAGACACACACAGAGAGAGGGAGGGAGGAAGGGAGGGAAGGAGAGAGAGAGAGAGAGAGAGAGAGAGAGAGAGAGAGAGAGAGAGAGAGAGAGAGAATGAATTCTGAACCTAAAAGATAATCATTCTATGCCAAGACCTTGGCTAAGGATGGTCATTAATCTCAGAAATAGCCTATTTCCAAAGAAGGGAATTATAGAATATTGTTGCCTCCTGATATCTACTTCTTTAATTATTTTCAGCCTTACTGAGGTATGACTGACAACAAAATTCTAAATAGCCAAGATGTATATTATGGGTTAGATCTTAAATTAGCACTCTGCCCCCCATCTCATGTGTTGATGCCTTGGTGCCTCATTTAATGACACCAGTTGTGATTAACCTTGATTGTCAGATGGATTGAATTGAGACACCTATGACATTAGAATAGCACACTTTTGGGTGTGTCTGTGATGGCATTTTCAGAAATGACTCAAAGAAAGGACAGCAAATTGAAGCAGAGGATCCACTCTGCATATAGGCAGCAGGATTCAATAGGCTGGAGATTTGGAGCATTCAAAATAAGTCGGAAGCCCATCAGTATGGGCCAACTTAACTCTTTGTCAACTGTGTCTACTGTTACTATATAACACACCATACACGCATGCACGACTCTAGAGAATCTGAACTAGGAAAGCAGTGTTGGAAGTTTTAGGAGGTAATAGAGGCTGCTGGGGGTTTGTCCAGATTATTCTATTCCATTCCACCGTCACTACCTCCCAAATCAGGTAAGAAGCTGTTTCTACCATGTGCCCCCTTTCATGAGTTTCATCATGCCTCATCATGAGCCCAAACAATCAAGTCAAATGACAATGTCACAACAATTTGAAAATGTTAACAAGGAAACAAATGAAAAAGAGAGCCATACTGAAATAGAGTTGGAAAATACAAATGTAGAGTTCATCAGAGAGATTCCACTGTAAAGCAGAGGCACCAGGAGACAGAAGTAGTACATTTATGGAGGTCTATTATAGACAATATAGTCCAAAGGATAAAAAGGGAGAAACTGAACAAAATTAGAGACTCAGAGAAATGTGGAACATCACACCCAAGAGGAGTAGATGGCAGGAAATAATCTAGCCCAGGACTAAAATCAATCAATTAGAAACAAAGAGAACAATGGAATCAATGAAACCAAGAACTGGTTCTTTGGGAAAGTCTACAAGACAAACCATTTACCAACTAACTAAAAGGTGGAGATACTATCCAAATTGACAAAAGATGAAAGGGGGGACATAAAAATAGACACTGAGGAACTCCAAAGACTTACTAGGTCTTACTTCAAAAGGTTGTACTCCACAAAGTTGAAAAATCTAAATAAAATGGATGATTTCCTTGATAAGATACTACTATGAAAGTTAAATCAAGGTCAAGTGAACTATCTAAATAGTCCTATAACCCCTAAGAAAATAGAAGCCATCATTAAGTGTTCCAACTAAAAAAGCTCAGGGCCAAATGGTTTTAGCACAGAATTCAACCAGACTTTCAAAGAAGAGCTAATACCAATCAATACTCTTCAAACTGTTCCACAAAATGGAAACAGAAGGAACATTGCCAAACTCATTCTGTGATGCCACAGTCACACTGACACCTAAATCACACATAACTCAACAAAGAAAGAGAATTTCATACCAATTTCCCTTATTAACATCGATGCAAAAATACTCAATAAAATTCTTGCAAACCAAATCCAAGAGCACATCAAAAATATCAAACACCATGATCAAGTAGGCTTCATTCCAGGGATGTGATATATAAAAATTCGAAATAATCTATCATATAAACAAGTTAAAGAAAAAACATATGATCATCTCATTAGATGATGAGAAAGTCTTTGAGAAAATCCAACAATTCTTCATGTTAAAAGACTTGAAGAGATCAGGAATACAAGGTACATATCTAATGACAATATACAGCAAGCCAATAGCCAACATCAAATTAAATGGAAAGAAACATAGAAACCAATTCCAATAAAAGCAGGGACAAGACAATGCTTCCCATTCTCTCCATATCTACTCAAAAGGGTACTTGAAGTTCTAGCTAGAGTAATAAGACAACTAAAGGAGATCAAAGAGATACAAATTGGAAAGGTGGGAGTCAAAGTATTGCTATTTGCAGATGATATATATATATACATGACCCAAAAATTCTACCAGCAAATTCTGTAGCTGATCAACATGTTTAGCAAAGTGGCTGGATACAAAATCAACTAAAACAAAAACAGTAATACTATTAAAGACAATATCAATGCAGATCTCTTCTTCATCTTCTTAAAAATAAAATCAGTCGTAGGGAATGGTATGTGACTGCCTTGCTGGGCCTGTGCTATATCAAAGGGGGATGATGACTCACCTTTAAGACTCCACAATAAAGACAGCCCAAAAATTGTCCAAAGAAGATATACAAGTGACCAATAAGCAAATGAAAAGATTTTATCTGTATGAGTCGAATGTGCAGTATCTCCCACAGGTTCAAGTGCTCAAATGCTTGGCTCCCTGCAGGTGGTATGGTATTTGGAGGTTCTGATATTTTCTGGATATGGATGGGACCTGGCCAACAGACTTGGGGCTATAGAGGAGGAGCTTGAGTGTCACACCCTTTCCCCCACATGGGACGTAGTCTTCTCTGATTCTTAGTTACATACACAAATTAACCAGTGCCTTATGTATCTGTTGCCAACCATCACCATCACGAACTGCATTTCCTGAATCATGAGCCAGAATAAATTCTTCCTGCCTTAAGGTCTTTTGTCAGGTATCTCATGGCATTAAGAAAAAATAACAGGGGTAGTCACAGGAAATGCAGAGGAAAACTACAAGCAGACAACAGTTCGTACCCATTAGGACAGCCTCAATCCATCCCAGAAGATGGGGTGTGGCTAGTGATAAAGAGCTTCAGAGAGCTCATTCACTTCTGATGGGAATATAAAATGGTGCAGCTGCTGGGCAAAGCAGGAGTGTAGTTTCTCAAAGCTAAGTACAGAGCTGCTGTGTGGTCCATCACTCCATAGCCAGTTATGAGCCTCTCCCCCAAAAACCCTGAAACTGATCCAAACAAATTTATACAAGTATGTATGCAGTATTAGTTCTCCATGTGTCTACCAATTGATAAAGCATAGAAATAAGTTGTGTTCTATATCCTTACAATGGAACATTATAGGACTATGGAATGCTCAGCTTCTGATGGAATATCAATAATGCATACCTCCCCACAGGGCTCAAGGATTGTCACAGAAGAGGGTGTGGAAAGACTGTTACCACCAGAGCCAGTAGATGCCCATACTAGAAACTTCTAGACAAAGTAGGGCAGTTGCACAGATGAACTCATAGCATCTGTGATAGCATACACAAGATCACACAAGATCTTCATAAACTCAAACTAGTCCAAATCCCACACTGAGGCGGGGAGATAGAGATAAAGCATCACCCCTAGCTGAGGAACTATCAGTAATAGACAGCTGTTGGGAGAGGGAGAGTTCATTTCCTTTAAGACTGACCATGACTTGTTGATGGCCACAGACCCAAGAATACATAGGGAGCACAAATAGGATTTGATAGGTTTTTAAAAAAACACTCAGAACACAAAGTTGTTTGCATAGGGAAGATAAGGTGGATCTCAGAGGAATGGAGGCAGGGTGTGTGTGAAATGATCAAAATATATGAAATTCTCAACAACTAATAAAATATTTTAAAATGAATTATTTATTCATGCTGCAACATTAATGGGACATGAAAACATTACACTAAATAAAATATGCCATCTACACAGAACTGCATATTATATGACTTAATTTATTTGACTTGTTCAGAATTGACAACTATAGACTAGTGGTTGACTGCTTTTGGGGACAAGTAAAAGATGGGAAAGGAGAAGCTAAGGGTTTCAGGCTTTCTCTTATGGATGACAGAAATGTCCGAGGCTGTGACTGAGCCTATAAAAACCCTATGAATGAACTATAAAACACAAGCTAGAAGCATATACCACAAAATACTTTAATGGTTGAAACTGTATTGTAAGTAAATTTTATCTCAATAAAAGTGTTCAAAGACTAGTTTTTAAAATGCACACAAGCTGTACATGATGAAAACTACAAAAATATTATAGGGGAATAGAACTGTACAAATAAATGGAGAAATAGACTTTATGGAGCAGAACACTTGATAGTGAAGAGATAGCTACTCTCCCCCAGGGCAGTCTATTGACTCCACACAATCTCCTACCCATCTCTGGCCGGCTTCGGAGAAACATATGAGCCAATTCTAAAGCATGTGGAAAAAGAAAGGGCTTGTAATTGCCAAAGGCAATCTTGATGGAGAAGAACAGAGATGAAGGACTTTAAGTGCCTGACTTCAACCTGCATTGTGTTGCTGTGGTGATCAATATGGTGAGATCAGCTGCGGGAAGAGCACAGAAGAGTAGACAGCATACACAGTGCAGAAACAGACCATTAATCAGCACTCTATTAACTTTTGCAGAGGCTCTAAAGCAATCCTGTGGAGAAACGGAAGTCCTTTTCAAGAAAGGACGCAGAAAAATTATATCTCAATATGGAAACACAATATGGAAACTCTCACGTTATGAACAAAAGGTGATTTGAGAAAAGTTGCCGAGATGAAATAAAAAAAATCAGAAAGTTTACTTTAAAAGATTTACTTTTATTTATAGGTGTGAGCATGCCATGAATTCAATACACATGCCCACAGAGGTCAGAAGAAGGCATCTGATGTACCAAAGCTAGAGTTCTGGGAGAGCTGCCTGGCATGGGTGTTAGGACCCAGCATTCTTAACAACTAAGGCATCTCTCCAGCCCCAACAATAAAGTTCTTAAAGAAAATATTGGCAATATCTTGGCAACTATAGAGTAGCGATGGGTATTTTACCTAGGACACAGTAATAACCATGCAAGAAAGACATTTAATCAAACTATAAAATGGCCTTTCATCAAGAAGCACCATCAAGAAAACTAAGGAGCAAACAAACATCTCTGTCAAAATGGGAGAAAATAGCACAAAAAAATTTATCTGGCAAAAAAAATGTTATAAACAGAATATGGGAAACTAATGATAAATAGAAAATGAACTTGAGCATACGATATGCAAATAGGCAGATGCGTGAACAGTCACTGTGCAAAAGGGGAGACTACACAGCACCATTATTCATCAGGAAAATGCAAAGTACATCCTCCAGGAGACACCACTGCATCCTCACCAAGACGACTAAAATTAAGGGCTAATAACACCAAATGTTAGTGTGATAGGAAAACATTGCCATTGAGAAGGTAAACGGAGTTAGATGTCTTGGAATCGGAGTTAGCAGCTTCTTCTAATAAAAATAGTTTCAAATGGATAACATTGACCTAAAATGCTACGCATAGATATTTAAAAACATATCAATGAAAAGAACTATATAAGAAATGGGAAAATCCCTAATATCACTAAGAAGAGAATGGATAAGCAGCTCTGTGGTACTCAGTAGGGTGACATAAGAAATAAATCACTGATATTTACAACAGCGTGGATGAATTAGAAGACGTTATACTGACCAGAATCTCCCATGCACCAAAGAAATCACATCACATGATTCCCTGTGTATGAAGCTTAAATAGGTAGTTAGAGAGAGAGAGAGAGAGAGAGAGAGAAGGAAAAAGGAAAGGAAAAAGGAAAGAGGGAAGACAATAGGGTAGCTGGAGTGGGTGTCTGAGAGCATGAGGGTTGGCTGGAAGTGGACAGGAAGGAAGCCTCACTGAGCGGAATATTATTCATGACTATGTCCATCTATCAGGACTGGTCAGCTCTGACTTACACATTTCAAAGTATCAATTATTAAAATGGTTCAAATATAAAAAGAAAATAATGTTACCATCTATCAACTATCAACAAGGATGGGGAAGTAGTGTGAAAAACTAAAACAACCAATTGAAAACAATAGAGTGTGGGTCAGACTTTTATTACTATGGCCAATGGCTAGGAGAAAGCATTTTAAAAGAGGAAAGACTTGCTTCTGCTCACGGTTTCAGAAGTTTCTTGTTCACAGTCCCTTGGCCCCATTGCTCCTCGTTTCCTGCTGCTGTTCAGCAGCCTCACCCCCTACACACACACACACACACACACACACACACACACACACATTCACACTGACACATAGACACAAACAGACATAAAAACACACAAATGCACACACATGCACACAGGCAGACAAATGTGCACACACACAGGCTCACAGACACATAGACACACATAGGCAGACATATAGATACACACAGAGAAACACTGACACCGATATATAAACACAGACAAACAGACACACAGATATGTATATGTGCACACAGACTCAGACACAAAGTTATATAAATGTACACACAAATTAACACAGTCACATAAACAAATGCATATAAATACGCATATACACACAAACACACTGACACACTCCTAAATAGACACAAAGACACATATACACAGACACTTAGACCTACACAGACACACAAAAGCATAGTCACACAGACACACACAGAGACACATGTGCATATATATACATGTATATATATATATACACACCTGATAATAAAAATGTCTCCAGACATTGTTAAGTGTCACTGTGGAGAGACAAAAGCCCCTTAAGAATAACTGCCCTAGAATACATTCTTGACAAAGATGCCATCCCTTCATGGAATGAAAATTGGCTCTTGGAAAGATGAAGAGTTTTATATATTACAGTTATTTAGTAAAAAAATATCACTGTAGGGGAGCTATGAGGAACTCTTGCCAAGTTTGCTGATGTCTCTTGATATGGTGGTGACATTGGGAGCTTTTATTCTTGAGTATATTAAAGAATATATAATCTGTGACATTAAAATTTCACAGTGGGACTTACGGAGGGGAAACTTTAACGAGACCCATAGGGAGGAGATGGGGGACTGGGATAAACAGACAGAGACACACTGTTGCACAGACAGTGTGATGTTTGCCATGCTGTGAGTTAGATGCTTGCCTAGCATGTGTGAGCATGCACAAGGTCCTAGGCTTAATTCCTAGTACAGAACTGAGCTTTTCTCTCCCTCCAGATGTTTGCCTGCTCAAAGCAAGCCATCCAGCATGAAGGAGATTCTTCTCATGAGTAGAAAATGTGACTTAAATAAATGCAGTTGTTTCTCAGAATCTTCCCAACTGTTCTAGAAGCTCGGGGTGGGGATAATAACTAAGCTTGGGAAGAAGAGACTACAAAGGGCTTGTGCCATGCACGTCTGCTGATGTTCCTTATAGTGGCAATAAAAATGGAAGCTTCAGTGTTTACAGGACAAATCACATAACATGTGACCTCAAATCAGCGGCAATTCGTTCTGGTTAAACCAATGACCTGTGCAGCCCATGACTTTCTATTCAATGCTTTAAAAAAGCATAAAGAAGCAATTGTCAAGTATTTTGCCCTCCAACAGCAACTCATGATAGCAACTGTGTTTTATGAAAGGAGGCACAACAAATGAATCTCGCTACCCTCTCTCACTCCTTTGTTTCCTCATTCTCCATGTAAAAGCCAGCCTAGCCAACTTCAGCAACGGCTGCTTTATGACATTGAATATTCATGCTTGATGGGAGTTCAACCTGGCACAGATGAGATCTTGTGATTATTTCCCAAGTTGTAGCTAAAACCTATTTAGATTCCAGTGCCAAGAGCAAGCACCAGACGCTCAGCTTGGGAAGCCAGACATTAGTGTCTTTCAAGGACTTTGCTGCCTAAAACACCACCAGGACTGAATAGGACCTGACCACAGATGGACCATCTACACTGAGGGCATCAGAACATCGTGGTGGTGTTTCTGACTTGTAAATGGTAGAGAAATGGAGCAAGAGGATGGTGACTAATTTTATATCAGTGTGGCTCATTGCAGTTCCTAGTCACCACTTGGTCCAACCCACTCTAAAAAATTGCTGTGTCTTAGGAAGCGACTAAGTTTTACAATCACTCGATTTTAAAATTTAGATTTCATGCCACATAGTGAGTGGGCCTCATCCTTATCAGTTGTAAGCCTTAAGATGGGAGATTGGGATTTCCACCATAAGAAAGAATTTGTCTTTAGAAGCATCACACAGAGGGCTGAGAACACAGCTCAGTGTTGGGCCATTTGCTACGAGCTGTGAGGACAAGTACACTTTTCAATTTCAGTTTCCAGCGCAAAGCACAGAGCTCAGCAGTAAATCGCTTCTCTGGCATGTACAAAGCTTTGAGTTTGATGCTCGGCACTGTATAAAATAGGTAAGATGAGGCATGGCTGTAAGACCAGCTCTTCTGTGGTGGCGGAGGATCAGCCAAGTTCTCTCTGGCTAAATACGCATTCATGCACACCTATTTTATATGCACACATCCATCCAGATACTCAGCCTGGGTTCAGGGTCAGTCTAGGCTACAGGAGACTCAGTTATCAGAAAAATAAATCAGTGACACATAGAAATCTTGCCTGAGCATCTGCCCTACTCATCTGTCCTGTATGTTTTGGATTCAAGATGGTAACATCAACATTTCCTGGAAGTTTTAACATGCCAGCCTGACCTACTTAGACTTGCCAACTCCCACTGTCCCATGAGCCAATTCCTTCAAGTAGTTGTCTCGAGAAAGGAGAAAGAAAGACATCATATTGGTTCTGTGCCTCTGGAGAACACTAACAGATCCTAACAGAATGCAGACTCCATCTGGCAGCACCTGAGCTCTGCCCCACTGCAGGAAGAGAAGGAAAGAGCAAAACAGCTGCTGATTTACCAAGCTGAAGACAACTCATCCTTCCTGTCTACAGAGGACAGCAAGGACAAGAAGCAGCCCTTTCAACCTACAGAACCCTGCAAACTTTGGATCCATTAACATTTAGTGCATGAAGAGGCAGATGAGCCATGACATCACAAACAGGTTAGCAGAGAGTTCCTGTAAGAAGTCACATCTCTACTCTCTACCCAGTGAGCCCTAGAGGTCACCCACAACCGAATTCTAGAAGCTTTGGACAAAAGAGTAAGTGGAAGGTCCCATGGGCTGACCAGACTGAAAAGCGGGTGTTAAAATGTCCAGTGGGTAACCCAAGGCTCATCAAGGCCTCCTGCTCTGGTTGATACCTCAGGAAGAAACTGGAGAACCTTCTCTGAGGATCCAATGATCTCCAGGTAAAGGCCATGTGCTAACAAGCAGGGTCTGTGACTGTGCACAAGTCCCTTGCAGTCACCCTTAGAAAAAGCCAGTTAATGTACCTTGTCCAGTTACCTTTAGCCATCCATCTTTAAGCTAGAAGACAAGGCTGAGAACATTGGGTATAAGAACAAAACAGCTTGTGAGGACACAGAAGGCAGGGTGAAATTCCCAGACACAGAGAAAGAAGTCAGAGTCATTCAGACTGTGAGAGAAAGAACAAGGGTGGTACATTTGTTAAAAATCCAAAGTTTGAGAAAGCTCTTAGATATTAAAAATAGAAAATAATAGGATAATTCTATATAATTCTCTAAAGTTTTAAATCTTCAAGAGGTGATTATTAAACAACCAAAAGGCAGACAACAGGAAAGAAAAGATAATGGAAAAGTAACTCAACATCTTTCTATACAGATCTAGAAAAGAAACAGGGGCACATTCTTTGATTAAAAAGACACATCCAGTGACCAGGAAAATACATAGAGAAATATACGTTTTCAGTGAGGTATGTCACTGTGAAGTCTCAGATGATCAAAGGTACACAGTGGGCCCTTATGGAGTTGTGAAGGTGGCAAAAAAGCAAAAGACAGGGTCTCATGTGGCTGAGACTAGCCTTGAACTCCCTATGGAACTTTGGATGACCTTAAACTCCTGCCTCTACCTCCTTATTGCTGGAGTTTAGAGGCATGGACTACTACACCCAGCTAATTCAGTGGCAAACTTGTGGTTGCTAGGCAAACATGGATACTGACAGAGCTACAACCCCAGCCCCCAAAACAAATCAAAGAAAGTCCTCCATCAAATGCCCCTCAGGAACACTGCAACTTGGAGACCCTCATGGAAATGATGGTTAATTTGGACTTCCAAACTAAGAGCACAAAAATCTCAAGACATGTAACCGAATTGGTTTCTGATGAGAAGCTACAGATGTTTCCCTCCTAGAGGCTGTCCCTGCCTTTCTAGATCCCCTAATCTCCCACCACATGGCATCCAAACACCAGTGTTTGCCCTCACGCTCCAGGAGGACACAGAGTCAAGTTTATTCTTGCCTTCTCTACCCAGTACTTAGTCCAGTACCGCTAAATACTCAGGGATCACAAAGTCAGGTATTGTGGATATGTTTTTATATCTTCTCTGCCATAAAATGTATCGCACAAGCAACAGCTGCCCCATTTTATTTAGTGCCACAGTGGCTTAAAAGTGAGACTGCCAAGGCAAAAGTACAAATCAGTGGCCTAGCACTTGCTTAGCAATACTGAAGCCCTGGGTTTCAACCCCAGCACCATTTAAAAAACAAACAAGCAAACATCTACATACTTAGACATGTAATCATGTTTAGACATATAAACAATAAGAATATCTGCATGTACATTTTGAGTGCACTGGTCTTGCTTTAGATGTGTGCTTATTTAGTGAGTTGGCCTCTGAGCTAGTTCTCTTTCTATTGCTGTATCAGTCTAGTGGGCGTATACTTCCACATCACAGCCCATCATTGAAGGAAGTCAGGGAGGAAACTTAAGGCAGGATCTTGGAGATAGGAACTGAATCGGAACCTATGGAAGAGTGCTCCTTACTGGATTGCTCCCTGTGGTATGCTCAGCCCATTTTCTTATAACACTCAGGAGTACTAACCCATGGATGCCACTGCCCAGAGTAGGCTGGACTCTCCCACATCTATCACTAATCAAGAAAATGCCCCACAGATTGGCCTATAGGGTTTTTTTTGTAGGGGTTCTGATGCTAAGGTCCTGTTCCTCAATTGGTTCTTGATCTAGCAGAAAAGATGTCGGGGCAATTGCTGGCTGGAAGGAAAGAGGTGGGACTTCTGGGTCTCCAGAAGGTAGGAGAAAAGACACAGGAAAAGGAAAGGAGTTTTCACCATGTTTTAGAAGGGCAAAAGGTAACCAGATATGTGAGATCTTGGGCGAAGCAGCCATTGGCTGCTTCTCCATGTGGGAGGTTAGGATGTTGAGCTGGGAATCAAGGTAACTGAGCAGCTGAAGCTGAGGGCAGGTTGAGAGGCGCTGAGCTAAGTGTATTGGGATGGCCACACTAGTGGAGGAAGGCTTGGAAGAGCCCAGCATTTGAGCCAACAAGTCAGGTTGAAATTGAGCAATGTAAATGTGTCTGTGTTTTTCACCCTCAGCTCCGATATTTTCTGGGCGAGGACTGGTAGCACGGTTCCTGAAGCTTAAGGTGGGGTAGCAAAAGCTAGAGGTAACATTTTCTCAAATGATGACTCTTCTTCCTAGATGACCCAAGTTTGTTTCAACTTAAACAAACAGTCTAACCAGTCCAGCTGGTTTAAGACAGAAGTTTTGCTACATAGGCCCTTCAATCCCATGATTCCTCCTGTCTCTACCTCCCTTCTTCTGCAACACTAAGTATCCCTCCTTAGTAAGGTTTTGATGCTGCTGCCTTACAGTATTGCTCATAGCAAGGCCACTGATCTTTCTCCACAAAGGACAGATCACAGCCATAATTCCATGGGCCCTATATCTCCCTCTCACAGCCATTCAGCTCTACCGTTGGAAGGTGAAAGCCATCACAGACAACAAATAGATGAAGGGACATCTTGATGTTCTAGTACAGAATGCCTATAGATAGGAGCCGTGGCTAGAAGTGACTCATGTGCTGACACCTGGGTGCTATTGCTCTCATCAGAGAGATGCTTCACCAGTTTTACAGGACAGATGTTTCTTTATAGCTTGACGGCACCATGGTTTGTTATCTCCCACCTCTTCCTTATATAAATCATCCCCTGGATGCTGAATAAATACTGAATCAAAAACTGAGACAATTCCCAAATGTCTTCACATCGGGCTTCTGGAGAAAGTGCAATGACAGCCCTTTTTGAAATCTGAGCTTTAAAACCATTAGCTGCCTGCAATTGTGGTCTCTGCTTTTCCAGTCAAGGAAGCTAGGTAGGGCTGTCGCAGAGAAAATTCCATGCAAAAGTTGCTATGGCGCTTTGCCGCTTGGTTACATCACACTGGAGCCTTTCAGCTACTTAAGAGAGATTCAGATCAAGTTCTTTTGTTTCCAAGACAAATTGATATCTGTCCTTAAATTTGAAGGAAAAGCAAATGCTCTACGGGATAATATAAGGATTTGGATTACATCCAGCCTCCATCGACCTGTGAACAGAGGAGCCTGGCTCACATCTCTTTAGCCTGGGATCCACCTCATCCAGTCACTCAAGTCTGGACTAGAAAGTTGATTGTTGAAGGAACATGAAGCATTTCTAATAAAATGAAGGGGTTCACTGAGGTCATCTCTTCTGAGGAGCAAAAAGTCACACCAATCATGAGGTGTCCTAATAGTGACAATAAGACATGCAGGACAGAGCACTGATGGGTTTCTCGCTACATAAGGCAGCTCCCTTCAAGCTAACACTATCCTGTCACAAAGTCGGGGAAAGAAAACAGATGAAAGCGACTTCATCAAAACCCAGAGCTGCATTGGACATCCTGTCTGCCAACAGGAGCAAACAATGCCTTAAGGAGCATCTGAGGCAAGAGGTAGTAACAGCCTCTGCCCAAAAGCCTGTGAGGCACAGATCCCTATAGCCACACATCTACAAGGCAGGCAGCCAGAGGCAGCCTGTGAGAAAGCCAGCTTTTTGGAAGCAGAGGAGAGAACTCACATCTAATAGAAACATTCCTTTAAGGTTCAGTCACTAATTTCTGAGGCCCATAGTCTGCCAGCATGAGGTAGTCCACACGAGAGCTACTTCCTACACAAGTTCAAATGTGCCAGCAGATGCTAGCCTGTGCTACGGTCCTCAGTCAATTGTTTGAGAAGCCTGGATTAAGATTTTAGTTTTAGAAACGGTTTCATTTCCTAGTGATCTTAAATTTTAAAGCCCTTTAAAATTCAGCACTAGCAGCAAATCTTTGGGAGTGGGGAAGATATCTCAAGAAGCATAAAGGTAAGGAGACAGCTCAGTTAGTAAAGAGCTTGTCACGCTGTGCAAGCATGAGAATCTAAGTTGGGATCCCTAGGACCACATTCTAGGAAAGAGGAAGCTGGGCATGATGACATACATCCTGAATGCCAGACCAGCAAGGCAGAGACAGCTGGATCCTTGAAGCTTGTGAGTCAAACCAGCTTAACCCACCCAGGGAGCTCCAGTTCATGGAGACAGCCCCATCTCAAAGCATAAAGTCCATGTCAACCTTTAGCCTCCCCACACACAGTGCACATACCTACCCATGTGAATATATCCACCCATGTGTATGTACACACACAATGTACACATGCACAAGAAGCAGCACAGGGTATGAATAAACCTAGCTGTAATGAAGTGGATGGAGAACCTATAGGAGCTGACACCACCTTGAATACTACACCAGAGCCCTCAAAGCGTTAGAGTTTTGGAGACCTTAACAACAATGGTGAAATAACTCAGTGCAGGGGGAACCCTTCCAGCTGGCACCTGATACCCAAGCACACACTCACTTTAACTGTGACTCCAGAAACACAAGATTGGGAGGAAGCACTCTTGCATTGTGGCCGCGCCCAGAGTCATGCCTTCTTCTATCACCATGTCCTCACCCTAGGCACCTCAGTGGCACTATAAAGCAGTGTGTGGTGGCTCTAAGGTCAACTCTTTTATACTTATGGAGTTGGATCTGGCTCTGTTCATGTACTTATTGGCCTTCTGAATAAAGTTGTCATAAATTTGGTAACATAACATATACTCATTCCCTTATAGCTCTGAGACCGGATTCTTAAATTAAAAATGACTACATCAGCAGGGCCACACTTCCTCTAGGCTCTGTAGAGGAACCATTCCTGCATCTTTCAGCTCTAGTAGATCCTGTATCACCATCTTCCAGCTCTGGTAGATCCACATGCTCCCGGGCTGTGGCTGCATCACTCCATCCTTCTGTGTCCTCACCTAGCCTTCTCCTCACTTCTACCTCCACCCTCCTCTGCCTGTCTCCCACGAGAACAACTCTTGCTGGGTTTCAGAATACCCTAAATCTAAGACTTCATCTCAATATTCTTGACTTGAAGGGTTTTTTACTGTTCATTTTGCTTTGGTAATTAAACACTGAGAGAAAGCAAAAGTATGCTTGGAGAATGATTACTACAGCCAAGTTATTTAACACATCTATCTATTTTCTTATGTAATCTCTCTCTCTCTCTCTCTCTGTCTGTCTGTCTCTCTCTCTGTCTCTCTCTCTCTCTCTCTCTGTGTGTGTGTGTGTGTGTGTGTGTGTGTAGACACACCCTTTTTAAAAAATTAAGTAATAGCTATAGATTCTGGAGAGTAGGACCTGGATTTGTTTAGGGGAAGGGGGTACAGTATTCCACTTACTATAATCTTCACAACTGTAGAGAAGAAAATGAGGCATTTATTTAACTGACATGAATGTGAGCACTCTATTATATTAAATCTTTGTGAGGGAGAAAACACCATCATTCCAGAGGCTGCTGTCCTCAGATGAGTAACCAATCCTGTCTGAGCCTCACTGCTCTGTGTAAGAAGAGCTCATCCTCCTCCTCGCAGGCTACAGAGCTGTAGCAGTGGTTGATAACGATCCCCTTAAAGTGCCTGCCGCTCCCATAGCTCATTGATAGACCCAAGCTTCCTGTATCTCTGGGCAAAATGTCCATTCAAAGAAGTTTTTAAGATGTTTCTTAACTCAGCCACTCACCAGTAAGGTGCATCTTTGTCACAGAATTCAGAAAAAAAATCCTATTAAGATAAGAGCCTTGCCAAAAAGTAAATGATTAGATCTATGCAGAACTTCACAGTTTGACAGGAGGCTTTGCTGTTCCAAGGAGTTACCTGCAGCCATAGTCTGTTTCCAATTATCCCAAGAGTCATAACATCACAGACAGCCTATTCCCGTGGACTCCCAGGGCTGTATTTTGCCTTATCTTTGGATTCCTAGAACCAATGCCTGGTGTCTAAGTCAGTCAATAAACCCCACCGGAGTGAGTGGAGACACCAGCTCTGGTAATAAATAATAACAGAAGAGCCACGGTTACAAGTCCAAGGTCCAAGTGCCTTATTCTGGAGGGATTAAATAAAACAATGCACTTCCACATTCTGGTTTTGAAGGATTCTCCAGAAATGTTAGTAATCATGATCGCTGACTTTAATCCTCCCGTCTGCTGAGAACAGAGGCATTTCTAGTTCCATTAACACAGCTGGACTCAGAAAGGTGACATTTGAGAGCCAAGGTGTGGTAGAGCCAGGACGTGTCACAATTCAGAGGTCTGTGGCATTTCTTATTTCTTTGCTTTTGTTTATTTCTGCTATGCTATTCTGCTGCTGGTTCAGACTAGCCTTTGTGTAAAGCTGATCTAGGATTTAGAGTCTATAGTGAAACAGCATATTGAGATTCATGTGCATACATACATATTTTCATATGCATTATCTATATGCACATGTGTTATATATTTGTTCATATGTATAATACACTTCAGTTAAAAAATACTAGATACAATGCTCAATTGAACACTGGTTGTCAAGGTAGATTCCCTTTGTACTGTCATATTGTGTCATACCTTCCAAGGCTGAAATGTCTCATGCCTCTCATGCCACACTCTTCTAAGCTCACAAAAGCAACATATACAGCAATACAGCACTGTATAAAATCTGGAGCCTTGGCTACAGGCTTTCATGACTTCCCAAGGAACACTATTTTTCTAAACCATCCATCCCACAGTGAAGAAAACTACACTGTGCTAATATTCAAATACCAAAACCATTTCTCTTAAACACCCCCAAGAAAGCGAGCAGGAGGACAAGAATGTCTTCCCCTTGAACTTACAGGAGGAATGGATACTGGGGAAGCTTTTGCGGCCCTCCGACACCAGGTCAGGGTCACCTGTGCAGTGCATCTCTGAATTCATCACCCCATCTGGAAAGCAGCGGTAAAAGAAATCGGGGCGAGGTCTACAAAAGACACCATGGACATTTTCAATATAGAATGCTGCCATCACAATGTGCCCCAAGCTCCCCACAGATCCCAACCCTCCTCAGAACCCCTCTGTCATCCTCCACAGGAGATCCCTGAGAACCCTTCAGACATGGTTGCTGAGGAAAAGCTCATTCTTTGGGGTCACAAAGGTCTGAAATGGAATTAGGTTTGTAGCCTTAGGGAGGCTTCCACCCTCCCCGGCCATATTTCTACATCTAAAAGGGAGAAAGGGATACCTGGCCAAAGGTGAAGTCTTGAGCATTAGGTAGTGAACCTTCTTAGAGGCACCTAGGCATCATCAGAATCGAGAGGACTTCCTGTCTTACTGTTCGGTCAACCTAGACCCTGCCTCCAGGTTCTGAGATGCTACATGCCACATTTTGGTGGTCAGTTGTCTTTTCTCACCTAGTGGCCCTCAACTTGGCTGGGAAACCTGACAGCTCAGTCACACAGTGTGAGGAGTTCAGTGACCCAGGCTGGTGGCTCTGGTTTAGAGCAGGAGTGGGACAGGCATCTCTAGAGGAAAGAAGGGTGATTCTGACTGAAGCCAGGTCCTCCAGAGCCATCCAAGCTAATATTAACTTAGCTTTGGGTGTGGGAGGCATTGCATATCCACCATGTATATAGAGCCTATAGAATCCTTAAAGCAGGGTCAGGGTGCTGTAGGAGATGGTACTCCTGCCAAGATCATCCATGATCCATAAGTGGCAAACATAAGCTGTCAGCCACAGAATTGAATCCCATGCCCAGGATTTCACCACAGTCTGAATGTTCTACTTGAGGGAGGATTGACTCATAGAAACGTGCCAGCCCACTACTCTATGGGCTCAACTCCAGCACTGCTGTGTGTAGACCAAGGGTGAGGCTTGCTAATGCTGCAAGAAGATGTCCTTTTTACTTGGCATACTGAGTCATAGTTGTCACGTACAGACTCAGTGATCTTCCTAGCTCTGGGATATCAGGAAGGTGCCTCTGCGACCTATCAGAGCTGCTCCTGTCCTGTCTTTCTCAGACCTAGCCACTGTTTCCTAATGTGGTTGTCCACTTACTCAACCAGAATCTCAGGGGGTGAGGCTGGAGAATCAGTACTTTATCTAGGCCCCAAGTGCATGCTGAGCATGGAGACCTGGAGGAACATTCAGGTTAGAGTAGTTCATTGGCTGATTCTGACTCTTTACCGGAGCCACCAAAGGAGAAGGAGAAGCAAATGGAGATTCAAGATTTTTTTTTTTCAGGAGCGGTAAGGGAAGTGTGTCATAAAGCCAGATCTGAAATGCCAACCCATACATCTCATTCCAAAGACAACATACATAAGTGATCTGATTAATTTGTTAAAGGCCAACACTGATAAGTGATGACTAAGCCTGCCAAGGGCCTGGGATAGCAGTGGATGACTCTGGAGATGCCAGTAGCAGGTTTTGGCCAAGAGAAAATGTGCTCAGCCAGCCAGTGGACACACTGTCTTACAAGTGAACTCCTCTCTAAAGTAATGAGTTCATAATTTAAAGGAGAGAAGAGATCTGAAGGCCATAAATCCCAGAAGAGCAACAATTTAATGGAAAATCAGACACACTGGAATCTGTCCTCCTGGTGTCCTCTGATCATAGTTGCCATATAGGTGAACTTTGGGGTATAAGACATGTGTTTCTCTGTGGAACTTACCTTCCCACTATCAATTTAATAGTGTTTGTGCAGACTCCATTCAAAGCAAGAGCCAAGGACACTGCTATAAAACAAAACCAACAGACAGAAAAAGAAAAAACCAGTTGGTTCTCAAATTTTAAAATCATCATCATTATAACCAACATCACCACCATTACCACCACCATCATCATCACCATCAACATATCATCACCATCACTACCATTACCACCACCACCATTATCATCACCATTATCATCACCATTATCACCTATCACCATTGCAACCATCTCCATCACCATCACGATCATCATCAACCATCACTTTTATTACCATCACAACTATCATCATCACCACCACCACTACCACATCATCATCATCATCATCATCATCATCATCATCATCATCATCATCATCTGTGATTAGATTTAGTTTATGACTACAGAGTTGTTAAACGATATTTTAAAAACATAAAGGGAGACCTTGTTGCTAGGGAAAAATGCAACTGGGGCAGGGCTATGGAGTTTGTCCCATAAAATATCACATTCTTATGACAAGAAATTTATCTTTCTTTTTTTGCCAGAATTTTGAGCCTCACAAACAAACCTATCTATCACTTTCTAGCCTGATATAAACAGATTTAATACAACAGCATATAGAATATCTTTTACTGGTAGCAAAACACATAACTTTCTTATTTCTTCCTGGCAACCTCCTCAGACATAATTCAAATCAGAGCAGCTGCCGGAATCTTTCTGAAGAGCCAGACAGCCTTGCCAGGCCTCTGTCTCACCGCTGACCCATCACCTGCCAAAAGCAGTCCATCACTGTTTCCAAAATGTTGGAGAGTCCAGGAGGTGACTTTTGTCATCTAGACTAGCAAGAACTTCTGGAATACATTCTTTTAAAATATACAGCCCAGGGACCTCCAAGCAGCCTGGAAACCTGCCGACTTCCCCTACAAAACCCCTTCCCTACAAAAACCTTGACCCTCTCTTAGAGTTTGTTAAAGGGACTTAGGCATAGTCATCACCGTCAGTGTGATGAGGGTCAAATGTCTTACATAAGCAACAGAAGCCCAGGTTCTCTTGTGCTTTGCTGAGTAGTCAAAGATGTGAGCTACCATTTCTCTTTGGCAAATATTAACTGCTTGATGCCAGCAGAGATTTATGTCAGATGAGAGCAGTAGAGGGCCTTTTTCAGTAAGGACCTTCCGTGAGTGATTCATTAACATTAAGTGTGACAGATGAGCTCTTCTATATGCAGAAAGCATGGCCCTGACAGTCACCAGGCCACAGGCTACTAGAGTGAAGACAGAGCCACCTGCATTTAGCAAATTGTAAGAAATGGAAGGAAGGGGAAGGCTGGGGTAGATACTTATGGAAAGGGAAACAAACACCTGAGTGGTGTTTGGTGGTGGGTGATGGGAAATTCTTGGCTATATATAAATATAGTGGAAAAGAAGGGGTAGGTCCCTGTTGGGGAGCTGAGCATGAGTCGGTCCCACAGCACTACCATGAAAATGCCCAATGTGCAGGCCGGGCCATAGTCTGGTTCTGAGTTCAGAGAACATAGCGACAATCTGGTAAGGACAGTCTGTACACAGAGATCTTTCCTGCCTGAAATATTGACTTCCTTCTCGTCCGTAAGCTCAGAGCAGAGGTGAGGCCTCTTCTGCAGAACTGAGAAATTCCCCTAGGTTATCTGGGCTGACTTCTCTGAGAATCCTGACAATAAACTGTGAGAGATCACAGAAATGACAGTGGTGTCCTCCTTGTTAGAGTTGGTCCTGCCATGCTTTCTAAAGGAGTTCCACTCAGTCTTAGCTTGGGAGCATGGCCTCAGTGCAGACAAGCCATCTGTGAGTAAGCATCGCAGCTGCTCTCCATCCCACAGAAATTTGTGTGAACTTCATCCACAGTTCTGTCAATCCAGAGCACAATATACCTCATACACATCCGGAGCTGAGTGGGCTTATCACAGCACAATACACTCTTTCCAAAGGTTTGAAGTGAGTAAGCTAGAAAACCCCAATGTACTGGCTGGTTTTGTGTGTCAACTTGACACAAGCTGGAGTTATCACAAAGAAAGGAGCCTCCCTTGAGGAAATGCCTTCATGAGATCCAGCTGTAAGGCATTTTCTCAATTAGTGATCAAAAAGGGAAGGCCCAGTCCATTGTGGGTGGTGCTGTCCCTGAGCTGATAGTCTTGTGTTCTATAAGAGAGCAAGCTGAGCAAGCCAGGGGAAGCAAGCCAGTAAGCAGCATTCCTGCACGGCTTCTGCATAAGCTCCTGCCTTCAAGTTCCTACACTGTGTGAGTTCCTGTCCTAACTTCCTTTGGTGATGAACACAATGTGGAAATATAAGCTGAATAAACCCTTTCCTCCCCAACTTGCTTCTTGGTCATGATGTTTTATGCAGGAATAGAAACTCTGACTAAGACATCCAACAACCAGCAAATTTGCTATATGATCCAAATGCTGGAAAGAGACAGAGAAGGATCAAAAGCTAGAGTGATGAGATTTGGAGTGTGGGAATCGCTTTGGCATTCTGGAAGTACAAACAACTGATTAATTTTTATATGGATGATACAATGGATAGGGTACCTGATGAGAAGGACTCAAAATGACAGGGTACTGATGCAGGGCCCTCTCATGAGGCATCTACTCCTACCTTCTGTATTCTTTAGAAAGATGACTGATCGGTGGCTGGTAGGCAGGGGAATGCATGGCCCCAGACTAACCTGAGCCTGCTGACTAACAAGAGCACCACAGGTCTAATTCATGTGATGTTTTCACACAATCTGACAGACCACTTTGACTGATGGATCAGAAATGCAAACAAGACTGAGAAAGAAATTCAAAGTGTCATGTCTTACAGGTTTACTTGCGAGGGGCTGGCATTGAGGGTGCTATGGGATATGGGCGTGCCAGAGGATTTGAGAGCTTATCATGTCATTTGTTTTGTTTGCATAGTTTTAGGCAGTCTAATACTCCAGTCTTTCCATAATGGAGTTCTGGCTATTCTACAGCCTGAAAGCCTATAACCTAGATGCTACAAGGACTGCCATTCTTGCACATAGGTAGCAGAGGGGAACACTGGGACTCAGATATAAATAAATGACTATGTTAAATCTTCTAAAGACCCTCAAGTACAGGACAGACATGACAACTAAACCCCACTTCCTGAGAGAGATCTGAATTCCAGGCTTGATGAGAAACCGTCTACTTCTCTGACCTTGGTGTTTGAAGTCCCCCTCCCTGCTGCCAAGCCTTGCTTAAAAGCATGGGTTGTTTGCAACCCCCTGTGCACACTGCTGGCTTTTCGTCATTTTCCAGACAAGAACTCATTGATTTCGGCAAACAGAACAGCCAATAATTCCTCTTTAGTTACCGTAGAGGAGGCAGAGTATGGTGCTCAATTTCGAGGCATCACCCTAAGGGAGATTTAGCAGAGAATGAAAATGTCTGAAGGAGGTAACCAGGCATGCTTGGAGACACCACAGGAACACAGCGCCATGGCCAGCAGTAAATTATAGCCACAAACAAGACAGACCATTCTTACCCTCTGTCATTTATATTGGGATTCTGTGTGAGGAAGCAACCACAGCATAAAATAAGGTGAAGGGATTTCCAAGCCAACAGAGAGGGTACCCAGTAGGATGTTCTAAAGACCACCATAGTATCCATCCAAATGCTGCCCTGCTACTGAAGCCCGTCATAGGAGGGTACCGATGCTCCCAACCCCCACGAAAACATTTAAAACTTTGTCATCACAACCCAATCCGAGGCCATGTGACCAAACTCTCAGTCTACAGGTTAGCAGCCTGGAGAACACACCTGACTGGAGAGAGTGAGCATGGTACTTCAGGCTGGCTAGAGTCACAGTTTACTCTCAGCCTGGAGAAGCAATTGAGTAAGACTGGAACCAAGAAATAGAGTGGAAGTAGTAGGTGCCACCAGAGTTGAACAGTCAGATAGATACATAGGGAGAAAGTGGCACACTGTGAGCCCAAGTCTCACGTCTGGGGCCTAAGAAACCAAGGCTAGGGAGGACAGAAGACAGGAAGTGGAGGGGCTGGGGGATGGCTTATTTCAGGCAGAGTTGTTCGTGAGCTCCTGGCCTTTCAGCTCTCTTCCCATTGCAGACCCATGGGGCACTGCTGTTCTGTCCCCTCCTTTCCTTGGAGTTGATAAGATTGTTTGTTTTAGCTCTGTCTTTAAACCCACTATTTACTCTAGCTAATTTGAGAGGAAAACTGAACATTATCCTTTTCAACTAGACAGACATAACTAAAGTCTGGTTACATAAAACCAGTTCTTTGTCCTTTAGACACACACCACCTCATCCATCCTCCCTCACTAAGGGAGGAATATCCTGTATATTTTCATCACTAAAGCCCAGCAACTAACAAACAACTAACAAACGCATCCCTCAGTGAGGAACTCGGGTTCTAGATTTCTACCCCAGAGGATGGCAGGTTCAGAGACTATGCCAAACCCAAGCTTGGGGACTTAGGGATGAATGTCTAGATAACTCATTTAAAGTATATACAGTCAATCCAATTTAGTTTTCCAGGGGATTAAAAAGCTGGACATTTAGACATGGGTTAAATTACTTTAGTTGCTAAAACAGCCCAGTAGGATAGTCTCTCTGTCTCTGTCTATGTCTCTGTCACTGTCTTTCCCTGTCTCTGCCTCTGTCTGTCTCTGTCTCTGTCTATGTCTCTGACTCTGTCTTTCTCTGTCTCTGTCACTGTCTTTCCCTGTCTCTGCCTCTGTCTGTCTCTGTCTGTGTCTCTGTGTCTCTGTCTCTCTCTGTCTCTGTGTGTGTGTGAGAGAGAGAGAGAGACAGAGACAGAGACAGAGACAGAGAGATAGAAGGGGGAAGGGAGGTTCTCAGCCTATAGCCCTGGCTAGACTAGAATTCCTATATAGATTAGTAGACCTTGATTTGCACAAACCTACTTGATTCTGCCCAGGTGTGTGGGATTAAAGGTGTGAGCCATCATTACTGGACCATGAGAAAGCCCTTTGGACAGGGAAGTGACTAAAATTTATAGGTCTCTGCTGGGTGCCTTCTGAGAACCCCGCTTGTGAATGCCATTCCTCCCCATGGGCTCAAGTCCTTTTAAGCTTATCTTATTTTTCCACAGTTTTAATTTTGACCAAAAGGAAAAAAAATCAGTTGGGTGTAAATGAGATTTTTTTTCAAATGTGATTATCTAATTAAGATCATTCCCAGCCCCTAAAGCAAGAACTGTGAATACTCTACCTAAGAAGGCTTCCTTAATTTCAGTCTTGTCTGTCCGCCGGATAATTTTCACCACACAAATAACAGCCAAGGGTGTGAGGAAGGAAATTGCCTGGAAGAAACAAGGAACAATTCCTCATGAGGACACTGATCTGCTTCAGATGTGCAACCCATAATTAGTCCTGGTTAGCTTCAACTCACCAGTCAAATGACCTTACTGAACTGACCTTAAACAAAGAAGGGCAATTTGTCTATGTGGAGCAAAAACACAGACTGGGAAACTGGAGGTCTGACTGCAGGTTCTAATTGATTTGTAATTGCTAGGAGCCACATTTAAAGTGGGAGCCTTGAAAAGAGTAAAGAACAGTGTATAATTACAGTAGTTCATCAGCATCAGTAACACTCTGGAGTTTTCCTTCCACCCCTCCTCCCCATCTCTCTCTCTCTCTCTCTCTCTCTCTCTCTCTCTCTCTCTCTCTCTCTCTCTCTCTCTGTGTGTGTGTGTGTGTGTGTGTGTGTGTGTGTGTGTGTGTGTGTGTGTGTGTGTGTGTGTGTGTGTCAGAGGAATGACTGTAGGTTCCCTAGCAACATGAGTTGGGACTTCTTAATGAATCAATTCATTCCCCTTTGGAGTTCTTTTGTTGAATATCCAGTTTTTCCCCTTCAGGTTAGAAGTGAGCCCCTTTATACAAATTCTTCCTTCCAACTTCACCTGCTTCACCTGGATGTCAAACTTCTAGATACCTTTGTAAGGGAGTTTCTAGATTGGGTTAATTCAGGTAGAAAGACTCAACCTAACTGTGGGCAGTACTATTCCCTGGGTAGGATCCCAAAGAGAATGACAAAGAGATAGAGGCTGAGGCCATAACTCATCTTTCTCTCTGTCTCTCTGTCTATCTGACTGTCTGTCTGTCCATCTCTCTCTCTCTCTCTCTCTCTCTCTCTCTCTCTCTCTCTCTCTCTCTCTGCTTCTTGGCTCAGATGCACCATGATCAGCCACCTCCTATTTCTTTCTTTCTTTCTTTTTTTTTTAATCTTTATTAACTTGAGTATTTCTTATTTACATTTCGATTGTTATTCCCTTCCCGGTTTCCAGGCCAACATCCCCCTAACTCCTCCCGCTCCCCTTCTAGATAGGTGTTCCCTTCCCCATCCTCCCCCCATTACCACCCTCTGCCCAACAATCACGTTCACTGGGGGTTCAGTCTTAGCAGGACCCAGGGCTTCCCCTTCCACTGGTGCTCTTACTAGGATATTCATTGCTACCTATGAGGTAAGAGTCCAGGGTCAGTCCATGTATAGTCTTTAGGTAGTGGCTTAGTCCCTGGAAGCTCTGGTTGCTTGGCATTGTTGTACATATGGGGTCTCGAGCCCCTTCAAGCTCTTCCAGTTCTTTCTCTGATTCCTTCAACGGGGGTACTGTTCTCAGTTCAGTGGTTTGCTGCTGGCATTCGCCTCTGTATTTGCTGTATTCTGGCTGTGTCTCTCAGGAGAGATCCACATCCGGCTCCTGTCGGTCTGCACTTCTTTGCTTCATCCATCTTATCTAATTGGGTGGCTGTATATGTGTGGGCCACATGTGGGGCAGGCTCTGAATGGGTGTTCCTTCTGGCTCTGTTCTAAACTTTGCCTCTCTATTCCCTGCCAAGGGTATTCTTGTTCCCCTACTGACATGACTCCCCCACCATGATGGACTGTACCCCCTCCAACTGTAACCCAAAATAAACCCATTCTCCCTTAAGTTGCTTCTTGTCAGGTATTTGGTTGTAGCAACAAGAGAAGTAGCTAAGGCACCATCCAGCACTTTTCCTTTGCACAAATACTCATGGAATGAAGCTGGTGGGGGCCACATGCAGCCAGACTCATCACAAAGCACTAAATGAGGCAGTTTGTGTTTTAGGAATATATAAGGCTCATGATGGCTCTGACACGACTTCCCGTGTTCAGTGATGGGCCTGGAAACAGACAGCTTATGAGTTACAAGACCAGTCTTCTTAGGCCAGTTTTCTGTCTCCAATATGGAGTCTCTAACCAAGCTTTCTAAAATTAATAAGTTAGTTTTAATTACTGCTGCCACCCAAAGGAAAGTTACTTACTGAACTCTCCATGTGAAATATCTCAGGATAACAATCTCCGGACAGTTTGACACAGTACAAATCAGTTAGTGAAAAGAAATAGTACTCCTACTTTGGAATTCTTTAGCTGTACTCAGGTGAAATGCCACTTTTTGCAGAGGGATTTCCTGATGTGACCAAGTCATCATGGATGGAATTCATGAAAATAGCCATGACCTTTCAAAACAAATTCTTCTCATTTCGCTCTTATTATTTTGGTCTCTGGCTTCAGAGACGGTTTACAAGACACCAGAAGGCCGTCCTTCCTATTTGTCATCATACCTTTGTGACCATGAATGACAGTAACTGGTTTTGGGTTGTCCCCTTATTAGCTATGGCGCTGAGTGACATGGGTTATTTGAAAATCAACTGACCAAGTCATTTGGATGGCAACTGCTCATATCTGAATAACCTCAGGGCTTGCTGAGACGATAATGATGTACTTGAATGACAGCTGGTCTGGGAACTGACGATCACTTTTTAAAAACATGGATCTCAAACAGTTCTGATCCTGGTGATTGAGAAACACATTTCCACGTTCAGATTCTGAAAACCAGTGTCTAGAGGACAACTTTCTGACAGCCAAGACCACAGTTAAGACTCAAGAATCCATTTTGTCTCTGAATGCAAACATCAAGTTCACCAGCCTCGCTGTTTCCCATCCTTTAAAGCCGTAGTTCATATCACAAGCTCCTGAAGGGGAGAGCCCAACTCATTAACCAGCGACCTTTACCACCACCACCAAACCGAGCATTAATAAGATAACATAGAGCAAAAGAAACTATTAAGAGACAGCCCTAGTCAACATGTGTTCATATATGCAAGCCGAAATAAAACTCAAAATTAAGTACAAGTGGGAAAAGACTTCTCTGTGAGGCCCCAAAGGCTGGTAAAGGGGATTTTAAAGCAGGATGTTTGGCCCAAATAGGGACAGAGCATCAAGTGAGAAGTATGCAGGCTCACAGCCAAGAATCCGGACTAGGAGAGTTACGAGGGGCCCGATGGCAAAGGCTTTCTTTAAGCATTGTCCCTGACACAGATCTCTTGTTCTTAGGTCTCTCTTCCCTCTGCCTCTGCCAACATCAGCCTTCATTGTACCCACTGTGCAACTCTCCTGAGTAGATGCAATTTAGGATTGCTCTATGACACTATGAAATTTCCACACAGGAACTGCTTACTGAGCCAGCACTAAGTACCCCAGAGGAGGGGCACAGTTTCTGCACCTCAAGAATTCCTCCAGAAAAGGGCCGTAGCCTGACAGAGAGCATCCAGCTCCATCTCTGAAAAGAAGTATTTGTGGGCAGTTGAAGACTGTGATCTTCCTTTCCTATATCCTAGCAACGCTGGAGGCGCCAGTCTCATGCCTTTGTCCTGGCCATATATGGTGGTTTGGTTGAATGTCCTACAGCAGCAGTTCTAAACCTGTGGGTAGTGACCATCAGAGAACACATATTTCCAATGGTCTTAGGAACTGAGACACTGTTCAGGGACAAAAATTACAATTATGAAGTAGCAAAATATAGATAGATAGATAGATAGATAGATAGATAGATAGATAGATAGATAGATAGATAGATATATGGTTGGGGTTCTTCAGATCATTGAAAATACCAATGGTCACAGCCCACAGGTTGAGAACCACTGTCACAGGTAGTTTTATGCATTTGATCCCAGTCAATGGCTACATTTGGGGAGGCTTAGGAGGTATGAATGGAAGAGGTACATCACCGGAGGTGTTCCGGTTTCAAAAGCTGCACGTCGTTCCCAGTTCATTCTCCCTCCTTCCTGCTGTGATTTAAGATGTATCACTCAGCCAGCAAGCTTCTCTGGTCACCCTGACTGCTGCCAGGCTTCCCCACTGTGATAGCGGTAGACATTTATCCCTCTGGAACCATAAGCCCAAAAAAATCCTTCTATGTTTGTGGTATTTATCACAGCAACAGAAAAAAGTCACAAATACAGCAAGTATCTGCAACATCTTTGGGGACAGAGAGCCCAATGTAGAGCAGAGACATATTTATATATACCGTCCCCTCCCCCCTGTCTCTTACCTGATGTCTCACCATACCCCAAAATGAGTGCAACATGAATTCAAACTACACCCACAGGGTTCCAGGATCTCATATGGGATTCACATGTGTCCCACACAAACCTACCTGATACAAGTGGAGAGAGCTCGGGAGAGGAAGAAGGTTGGGAATAAGACTGAATAGAATTTTCCAGGCACCTTGCCCAAGCAGTGTATGTCTACCAGTGAATTCCACACAGGAAAGGTCCCCAGTGTCCTAGTTCCACCCCATCTAGAAATGAAATCTGCCTCAGCCATGCTGAAAAGCACTGGGCTGTCCCAGCTGTGTCTAGGAAAGGGCATGACTTGGAACAGCCTATCGGCAACGGGGACATGAATGCAGCAGGAAACGTTGAGAGGAGGCGAACCCAAAGCATTTCAATGTCAGGAATCTCACTGGGGAGGTGGTCACCAAGGCTCAGCTATGCCACAGCACAGAGGCTAAGTGCATTCCAGCTCTGGCACCTTACATAACGGCGGACAACAAAAGGATTTTAAAGAGGACTCCAGAACACAGACACCCAGCAAAGTCCCTACTTTGGGTAAACAATGGCAACCTGTCGCCACAGAAAGGGCTGTCAAAGACTTAAAAGGAGACTACAAATTAAACTGTCTATCACCAGCCAAGTTTGTCTCTTCTCTTTCTATCCTCTCCCCAAATTGACTAGTTCCTATCTTCTTTAAAAGCATCCCTGAATAGGAAACCCTCCTAGCGAATCATCCCAGTGACAGGAGGATTTTAACTGAGAGATAAAAATCAGGTGTGCCCCGAAGAATATGGAAGAGACAAAGGGACTGAGTCTTGGGTTGGTATTTCCTTGAGAGGCAAGGGAAATTTTGCAGAGCTCTCTTTTCAGTTTCCTAGTTAAGTGTAAATTGCTCTTCAAAGGTTGTCCACCAAGGCTGAACATGCTAGTTGACATTTGTGTCTGTGCCTCCACAAGAATAGAAGCCACATTGAAGAAGCCACATCGGTTCAGCATCCCTACTTCATAACCCTGGGCTTGGCTCATGGCAGATGATTCATGCCTGCATGGGGAGTGAGTGAGGAGTGAGTGAGTGAGTATGAGGATGATGACCACCACCACCACCACCACCACCACCACCACCACCACCACCACCATCATCATCACCACCACCACCATCATCATCACCATCATCATCAATCTCAAGGCATCCACCATCTGGATCCATTCCTGCTTCCTCTGCACCCTTCACCCTTTATACACCACCCCTTCCCCAACCAACTCTGACTCAGTGAGCCTCCAGGGCCCTGTTCTCTCACTTTAGAGCTTTTATGTCTGCATCCTCTGTGTGTAACATACTGGCACCACCTCTCCACCTCACCCCAGTCCGAAAGAGGCCACATAGCAGAATGACTTCTTAGCGTCCTGAGAGGGTCTGGTCTAGCTTCAAACAGTTGTAAGATCTTGGTAGAGCTGTCCGGCTTTTCACCCTGAACTTATTGAGCCGATGCAACATGGTGCTGAGAGATTCTGAGAAGCATTAACCGAGATGCTGCTTGCTATGTGTTTCTTGTCCTCAAGAAAAGATGGCTGCCGTGGTTGTTCATGGCAATGATAGTGATGAGCATGGGTAATATGATGATGGTGATGGTGATGGTGATGATGATGATGATGATTGTGGTGATTTGAATAGGAATGTCCCCATAGACTCATATGTTGGAATGCTTGGCGCGTAGGAGATGGTCTGATTAGTGGGCGTAGCCTTGTTAGAGCCTTGAGTGGGTGTGGCCTTGTTAGAGGAAGGGTGTCACTGTGGAGATGGGTTTTGAGATGTTATATATGTTCTGCCTGTGGCTAAAGATGCAGAACTCTCGGCCCCTTCAGCACCATGTCTGCCTGCGTGCCACCAGGCTTCCTGCCATGATAACAGTGGAAAAAATCTCTGAAACTGTAAGCAAGCTCTAATTAACTGTGCTCCTGTATGACTTGCCTTGGTCATGGCATCCTTTCACAGCGATAAAACTCTAAGGCAATGATAATGATGGTAAAGGCGCTGAAGCCCCATGGAAGTTTACCTGAGTCTCCTCTCTGACCTTTCTAGATCCTATTTCATATCAGAGTAGATATGCAGGGTCCCTGAGGATGTGTTCCACACCTGACCTGACTTCCTAGTCTCCACAGCCTTTACTGTCTCCCCTAGCTACAACATGTTCTTTGGAAGTATGCCCTGAATGCACAACACAGCATTAATGGAGAGTACATTGAGCAGCATCCATAACCAACTGACATGGCCTACACCAAGAGCAGGTGTTTAGCCATGCTCTGATAAATCCCACACACTCAGCAAGAGAGGCTGACCTCCTTTGAATAACACCATAGCCTCTGGCAAGGGACTGGCAGCTTGGGAATGATGGGGAAATGCTAAGTCAAGAATCGGTACTTCTGAAAAGAATCCTTGGTCTGTCTCTCTGATCAACAAGAATGCAGATTCATTATGGGGAAAAAAAGAAGTTCTTGGCATTGAACAGTCCACCATACCCACATCCGTTGCCTGCACTGAAGGAGCCACAGGCAGGTCAAATGTAATTCGGAGCTTCTCTGAGGACACCATTAGCATTTATTCTCCTTGACTGAACTTTGACTCAATCACCAAACCTTTACTCTATTATTTTTCTGGTTACATTTGACGAAGGGATTGCAATACACACAAACATACATGCATGTGTGCTCACACATGCATACTCATGTCTTATAACTTGGGGCCACTAATTACTGGATAAGGAAGCACCTGGATCAATGCTAGCTCCTAAGAAAACATTTCAGTTGGAAAGTGAGGAAATTCTCCTTCAGATGAAAACAGTCCAACTTATGTAAAAGACCCAAAATTTACATATGAAAGAAGGAAATTTAGGCCAGTGAGGTGGACAAGCCAACAGAGGTACTCTATGCAAACATCTGGAATCCCATCATGGGAATGCACATGGAATAAGGAAAAGAACCAATGCTTCCAAGCTGTTTTCTGACTGTGGCAAGCACACCATGGGATGTATGTATGTGCACACACACACACACACACACACACGCACACGCACATGCACATGCACACACATACGATAAACAAATGAGTAGAATTTGAGCTTCTAAGAGGGACTGACCTAGATTAGATATAAGTGAGACTATACGCTCCACCCAACATCCTCTTGAAGACACTGGGGAAGCTTTTGAGAACCCAAAGCTGACAAACAATAGCTCATATTATGCTCTTAATAAAGTCTGTGAGAACAAATCTTATTATGGGATAACAAAATATTTTCCCCCTTTGAGTTTTGGGTATTTTGATTGGTGTTTCTGCTTTCCTGTTGCTCTGATGGGCTGCACTGAGCTTGTAACTGAATGCATGTGCTTCATCAACCACTATTAACAAAACAAAAGGTTGAACTGGTTTCATTGTAAGATTAGAGAGACAGCCAGGGCACGGAGCCAAACATACTTCTAGTCTCCAGAAACCATGGCACGGGATGACCTTTTCAAATCTCATCCCAACCACTGGCAATATGCAAATCCTGTCAGCCCATTCGTGTCTGTAGCTAGAACATTTGTGGTGTCGGCATTTAGTCTTCGAAACGATCCATTGTTCATAAATCTAGGCCAGTGCCGCAAATTTCTCTTGGTGTCCTGTATGAACATTCATCCAAATTGCATTTTACAGCACATCAAATGCAAAGCCCTGGGAAGAGCGGGTCTGAGTGATAAACAGACGTTTCCCCCTAATTGTGCTGTGAAGTCATTAGCCACATACTGGTTTGTTCATATCTAGGATTTATTGAGTTAGAATAGAATTGGAAACGAATCTTATTGTAATCCGTGAGTATTTGTTATGCCCTACTGCCAACCAACCTTAATATTTCACTTCCTCCAAGATTTATAGAACCTATTTTCTTTTCCTAAGCTGAAAAGTAATTATGAAAGCAACTGTAATAACACCTGACTGTCCGCGCAGGGTGGCAGCCATTTTTACAACACCTGACTGTCCGCGCAGGGCAGCAGCCATCTTCATTTGCAGATATGAATCTTCCCAACCATCATTCCTTAAAATGCTCTCCTCTGTAAAATAGCAACATTTCTTTCAAATAGTCCTATGTGCATCATGAATGCCTGGAATAGTCACTGTAGTCCCCTGAAGCACAGACATAGTGGTGGGTCAAAAGGAATCACCTTCCATCCACTAGGCAGCCCTTCTGAAAGTTTTATTATTGTTTCCGGGTGGGGGTGGGGGTGGAGGGAGAATGTGACTGTTTCCTCTGTTACAGAATGGCTCAGTGGCAATGCTCCAAGAGTAACAGCATCAGCAAGGAGTTCCTGACTCTCTGGAACATCCAGGGAATTCTCAAGGAGGATAGCTGAACTTCATAGTTGGTTACCCAGATCAGACACTGTCACCCACTAACTAATTCCCTCATCTCTCTGGGGTGCACTTCTGACCCGGCAAGCAGTGGATAGTAATGACCCCTTCCTCTCTGACAGTCTAGGACTATATGAGGTAGTCTTTCGTATGCACTGGAACACAGGGAGGGAAAGGTAAAAGGCTGTAATCGCTGAATGGTAAGAAAGGATGGAAGAGTAACCCCATTCTATACATCACTTGATTGGGTGTTTCCTCATTCATTCTAGGAGAGAGACATAGATAATGTCTAGTGGTTGATATGGGATAGGCATATATATAGATATAGCTATAGATAGATGTAGATGTAGATGTAGATGTAGATGTAGATGTAGATGTAGATGTAGATGTAGATGTAGATATAGATATAGATATAGATATAGATATAGATATAGATATAGATATAGGTATAGATATAGATATAGATATCTGGGTGTATGCTGTATGGTGTACATATGTATATTTCTGTTGTGTGTTGGTACATGTATAGTGTGTGTAGCATGTATAGAGGTCACTAATTGAAATCAAATGCCTTCCTCAATGGTACTCCACCCAACATATTGGGGCAAGGTCTCACCCTTGAACGTAGAGCTTAGTGATTTGGCTAGTGTAGCTAGCACTCTCCCTAAGACTCACCTTCCCTGTGCTGGGATTGCAGGCTGGTCATCGAATTTACATGTGTTCAGGGGATCTGATCTCCAGTCCTCACACTTGGGTGGCAGGAATTTTACCTAATGAGCCACTCCTCACCCTACCAAAGGGTCATCTTGTCACCAGACAAGTAGTTAGCAAAGTTCTCTGTATTGCCTAAGTTGGAAAATTTCAGGCTTATCCCAAAAGGAGAAGGGACAGGGAATTCTTGTCACTAGCTTCCAGTCCATCTCTACTACACTGTCACTATGTGGAAACTTTCAAGTTAACTCAGGTAAGTAAGTCCCCTCTATTTCCAAAGTGTTGGACAATCACAATCCCGCAAGTGAGGACTCAGTGCCTGTCATGACTGGAAGTGAGTTTCGATTGGATGGGCTACCTCCCTCTTTATTTAAAGCTGCCAACTACCTTCAACTGGAACAGCAAAGGTCAAAGCCCATTTGGTGTGTAGGTGGGGTAGTGGACACATTGGCCACCCAATCATGGTACTTACAAACATGAGGCGGGTAGGTATGTTGTCTGACTGCACCAAAGGATTTTTATAGAGCCAGATCTCTTCCGGCTGGATGACTCTCTGGAATGGATCCAAAAACTCTGTAAAACTGAAACAAAACAGAGAAAAGGACATGACAGCTAAGCACTCAGGGGCCATGGAAAAGGCGAAGCCGGATTTTGCATGCCCCCAGAAGAATCCCAACTTCCGGAAAGGGGAAAAACAGGGAGTTCAAGTGATGATCCTCAGCCAGTTCCAACCAGATAAAGATAAAACAACACTGAGACTCTGTGTCGCCGAGGCATCCTGTCACCCGAGGCAGCAAGAACTCATTCCCTGGTTAAGGAGACAGCCTGGGAAATAGCTTTACAAAGACTCCAAGAACTCAGGCTCCTAACGTGAGCTTTCAGCTCAGCAGCTCATGTGGAGTCAGGCCAGGCTGTCCACACAGTGCCTGAGAACAAAGTGGGTCTGAGACAGGAGCGGATACTCAGCAGGTTCCCCTGACCTAACAAGGGGACGACAGGACCTGTCTTGGCCTCCCTCATATTGCCCAGGTGAGGTCATGCTGCTGCCACTCCCTCCACTAGGGGGCAGAGGAAGGATAAGGAGATGAGGCAACAGGATGTTTTGAATCTGCTAATGGGCTAGCTCTAGGCACCTTCCTCTTCATCTTTTTACCCTCTGAGAACTACTCCTACCACAGGAATCCAGCACACTCTCCAGCCTGGGCTATCTCCTCATTAGTTGGATAACCAAAAGCAATGCTTAAATGAAAAGTGTGGGGGGTGGGAGGGGAGGCAATATTATGAGTTTCCAATTTCAGACTTCAGCCAACAGCCTCTGTCCAACATCTCCAGCCCCACCTCCACCTAAATTTCATTCAGAACGGTTTCAAGCATGAATGGCGGGGAGCCAGAGAATCAAGAGGTTCCAGTCTTCCCCTGCCTGGCTGAGAAATTTTGAATCCGAGCCAAGAGGATCTAGAAACTGTTCTTTTCACAGCCACTCCTGTTTTAGTCCTGGATTCAGATATTCTCCCTGCCTTAGGCAAAAGGTGGGGGACAGTCATCCAAGAACCAGGTCCTAGCAAAACTGGGGACTTGCAACCTCACTATGTAAACTAAACTTGGGTGTCATAGGATTGTGGTCTGTCTGCACTTTCATGTACATTTTCAGCAGTGACCATACAAGGACTGTGAGCTGAGAGCCTCCTAGGATGCTGGCCCACTAGGAGGCCCTGATACTGCCAAGCTTACACTCTAAGCAGCTTCACAGTAATACCCTCAAACAGAGCAGTCTCTCCATGAATTCTACTGTGCATTTAGAACCCATAATCCTCCACGTCGCTTTCTACACGCCTCCCTGCCCTTCCTTCTGTTCTCTCTTCTCTGCACCATCACCTCTAACTGTGACTGGGCTTTTACATGCTAAGAATATGTGTACTTAGGAATTCCAAAAAGAATAGATGTATCTTTAACAGCCCTATGACCACGGCACCTTCAACTGAAAAAGAGTCACCTGGGAAATATTTGCCCGTGTAGTAATTGTCATAGAGACCAGCCAAGCCCTCACCAACCTGAGCCCAGAATGTGTCTATTGCAGAATGGGATCCCAAGTGCATCTAGAACCGGGTCTGCAAAACTGCTATGGGCCCCGGGCCCCGTGTACTTTCTCCAAAGCAATGATACGGCGAGCACTTCCCTGGGCATGAGAAAACTGCTCCCTGGCACAGTCCTCCATGAAGCCACTCTATGCCACTTAGTAAAACACTGCCCTTGGTGGGGCTGCAGTGTATGCACCTTCAATGGGGCAGCTTGGAACTAAATCAGAGGCCACAGCTGGATATGGGTGAGAATCTCCTGGAGACTTGTTAGCCAGATGTATTAACAGTATGGATAGGGCTTGAGGGGTGTGGATTTTAAACCATTCTCCAGGTCCCGTGCTCCAGCTTTGACCACAGTAATCCCTTAAGGGTCCTGCACTCTCGATGCCAAGAAACTTGATGACTTAATTTTCTTGGTTGACAGCCCTGGAGTTTTGATCTAGCCCTGGCTGTGTGGGGCATGGAAAGTGCTTTCCTTAATATCTCTGATGTTCAGTTTCCTTGTCTGTGAATTGAACATATCTTACAGAGCTGGAATGGAAATAAATTGGAAGAACACACATGGGCGTGGGAACAAAGCTCAGTTGGTGGATGCTTGCCTGGCATGCACAAGGCCCCAGGGCCCATTCCCAGGGCTATATGATTATTGTGTGATTGTGCACACCTAGAGTCCCAGATTTGGGGGAGTGGAAGCAGGAGCTGGAGTTCAAACAAGGCTAGTCTGGACTCTATATGAGAAAGGAGAAGAAAAAGAAAAAGGAAGAATAGAGGAAAAAGGAAATGAAAAGGGAGAGAGAAATAAAATGGGAAGGGAAGAGACTAAACATGGGCCGAAAAATTAGAATTTTTTCCCATTTACCACCACACTCCAGTCTCCAATGTGTGTTTTCACTAGTTTTTAGTATATTCTTTGACTGTGTCACAGCCTGCTCCCCACCTCTGGATGTTTTAGAAGCATTTTAAATGAAATGAAATGCAATAACGTTTGTCTAAAAGATGATTTTACTCCACATAGGCTGCCCGTGATAGCTAAACCTTCTAGAATATTCTGATTACTGTGGTCATACAATAAATCATCCAAAAATATTTGATTTTTGCTCATGAGTTTGTGGCTCAGGAAATTCTGTGGGTCCAGCTGAAGAGCTCTTGCTTAGCTGCTCTCCTTTGACATTGACCGAGACGGTAGTTAACTGAGTGCTGTACTAGGCATTATCGAGCTGGCCTCCCACTGCTGGCAGTGTGGCTGGAGCTGAACTGGAGAAATGACACATTCCCCGCAAGTCTCTGAGTACTGAGAATTTTATCTTGCATCCTAAGAGAAGCAGACTAAAGCTAGATGGCTTCCCCTGATCCAGCCTTGACAGTCATGCAATTCCATTTTCATAGTTTAGATGTCCATGACCCCCAAGGGCTCCTGTGTCTGAACACTTTGTTTCTAGGAAGTGCTGCTATTTGGAAGGCTGTGGAACCTTTAGGAAGCAGAACCCAGCTGAAGGAAATGGATCACATGACATTTATAGGCCCAACAGTTTCCCAATCTGTCCGAATATAAGTGAGCAGCCTTAGCTACTGCATCGAAGAACCGCGTCTGTCTTTCCTGCCATGGTGGACTGCATCCTCCAGCCATGAGCCAGGAAAGACCCTTCCTGCCTTGAGGGTTTTTAGGTCAAGTGCTTGGTTACAATGAGAAGACCAATGAAAGCGTCAATGCCTACACTTATGTGTGAGTCTTAAGTCTTCAAAGCAGGGAGACAGATGCCTTCCCTTGACAGGTATAGTGAATCTTAACTACAGAAAAGCAGGTGGTCCAGGATATGGCTCCAGTCACCACTGAAGCACCATCTGCTACCCACAGGGTGACACAAACTGTGATGACACTGCCAGAGACCCCAGAGCCTCAACTCCCATTTCTTCTCCACAAGTCAGGCCACAGGGCCAGGATACTTAGATACATCACTGAACAATTTCCTTCCCACTGTCTCTGTCTGTCTTTGTGTGTCTGTCTCTTTCTGTCTGTCTTTCTCTCCCTCTCTGTCTCCTGCCTCTGATGGTGTTAATGTATACATGCATGCGTGTTAGTGGAGGCCAGAGGTCAACTAACTGTTGAGGTAAAATTAAAAACAAAACAAAACAACAACAACAAAAACACTTCTTTTATCCCACACTAGTGCTGGTACCATAGGGCTACATGGCATCTGTGGGATATTTTCATCTCAGTCAACGAAGCCTCTCACCTGCTAAGCTCCATTCCATATCATGCTGACAATGGCTACCCTCTGAGCCCATCTAGTTCCCAAGGCAGGTTGCCACCACGCCAGACATACACATCCCAATTCCATGGCGGCCCAATGTGTCCTGCCACCACATGCTCTCTTGAACTCAATTAAATCACCACATGAAAGAACACACAACACAATAATCTCTGATCCAATTGATAAGATATAATTTGCCCATCTAGACACACAAAATCCTGTACACATCCATTTCTTAAGAATAGTCAAAACAACCTGTGAATGTGCAGAGAGAATCTTAACATTCGCCTCCATGTTCTCTCGGCTGCTCTCCTCCTTCTTTGGTCTCCTCCTCTCTAAAACTTTTCTCCTGTCCATGCTTCCTTCTTGTCCAATGACAGGCTTCGTTCTATCCTGTACTTGCCTTCACCTGCATAATGACATCAACCTATAACTAACCTCAAATATTGTTCCTCATATGTTGTCCCCTTGTTTTTTTGACATGGGGTCTCTCAAAGAGACTTGGAATGCCCACTAGGCTAGGCTGCCTGCAGCAAGCTCCGAGGGTTCACCCGTTCTGCTTCTCTAGCACTGGGATTGCACATTATGTCACTGTGCCCTTCTTTGTAAAAGGATGCTGGGCTCATGCTTTCATGCCAAATACTTTACTCAAATTATGTCCCCAGTCTAAAGGTTTTACTTCCAAAAGGTCAGGTGTGAGTTTTGTAAAATGCTGCCAAAGACTGAGACTTTTGAACAATCCCTCACTGTACCCTGAGTCGATGGAGCAGAAAAAAACAAAAAAGCAAAAAAAAAAAAAAAAAAAAAAAAAAAAAAAAAAAAAAAAAACCACATCTATCAGGCAAATCATATCCCCTGGGGCCAGTGGTACTAAGAAAGATAGATGTCCCTTCTCCAACTACTGGCGTCTGCCTCAGAGAATCCAGACAGGAAGGCAGCTGCTCAGAGGACCGGGGGCTTATAAAAGCAAATGGGGTCAGAAGAGGGCATGTAGAGGACAGAAAACACTGGAGACATTAACAGAGCTTCCAAGGGAGGGCACACACAGCCCTGGAAGCATTCTTGGAAGTAGACTATAAAGCAAGAAGTCAAAATTCTGGTTCTGTTCTGACTTCCTGGGGAGTCAGGAAGGTGCTTATTGCACAGCCACGGAGACCAGAGTTTGATCCGGGTATCCTACAAAGCAAGGCACAGGAGTGAGCATCCATAATCCCATCTCTGAGGAAGGCAGAGACAGGAGAATCCTGGGAGCTCACTGACTGGCCATCTAAGCCTACCTAGTGTGTTTCAGGAAAGTGACAGACTCTGTCTCAAGAAATAATAATAAATAACCAAGGTTGATGGTCATCTGAGAACAACTGACATCTGACGAAAGAAAGAATGGTCCTTTGGCCTCCATATGCAACTATACACACAAAGCATACCTGCACATACATGCATATACAGTAACTTGTGCACACACACACACACACACACACACTGTGTGGTGTGGAGCTGTGAGATACTGTCTCTAGTTACCACTACACCAGGGCTGAAGACTTCCAACAGTGTGTTGGGTCATAGGATCCCATACTTTAATGCGTCCAGGATACACATGGGGCTCTTATGATTACAGATCCAGGTACAAGGACACCTGGGAGCTGGTGTTTCTAGCAAGCTTCTTCCCTGATGATGGTATGAAGTATAACTGTAGATCAAACCATGAGCACTAAGGCATGATGACCTGGGGAATCTGTCTCAACTTCAGACCTGCAACCTGAACGTCCACTTAGCGAATCTCAGGGAACTGGTGTGCTCGCTATGGGTTGAGACAAGATAGTCTCGGTAAAATCCAGGGCCTCCTAACTCTGGCTGTTTGAGGACCAGGTTGGCTGATTTGTATTATTTTTCTGTTGACAGAATCCCCTTTGAAGCTACTCAGATTATTTTAGAAGAAATGTCATGTCACTTTAATTATAAAACCAGCATGCCCTCCAGCACCTGCTAAGCATCAAAATAAACAACAGACTCAGAAGCTAGTCCTCCTAAGTGACCATGGCCTCTCAACGGAACTCTGTCCTCTTTGAGAAGGGAAAGAAAAAGTGGCCAAAGAGGCCCTCCCATGGAGGGTGGAAGAGAACAGGGATACCACCGAAACTCCACTGTGGCTGTGAGGAAGGTCATGTTCATGTCTAATTACATTCATCCTGTAAGGCTTCAAATATCACTTCAACCCCCACTTGTGTTTTTAAAAAATATATATTTTTAAAAATATATATGGACACTCAAAGACTCAGCAATATGGGTCATTCTACCTGAAGGAAAATGGCTCTAGCCGCATCGGAAACATCTGACATCAACTTACACCTGTCCAGCGTGGTGACCACATCCTTAGATTTGCAAGAAAAAGATGAAGAACGTGGGGACATCTCTTTGAGCCCTGGCAGGTGTATAAATTACTTAGCTTACTTTTATTTCCAATGAATATAATGCAGATGACAACATTGTAACGCCCCAAAGCTCTGTCGGGGCCAGCCACCAGACAAAATATGGGATGTGGAACCTCCATTTTGACTGCCCCTTCCCTGCATTTGGATAAAAGTTCTCAAGTAAGCATGTGTGTATCACGGGGGCCTCTGCATGCAGATGGCATGGATCAATGCCTAGATCTTCACTGTGTACCACAGTAATCTTTATGCTAGAATAAGACTCCTAAAGCTCCCTTAAGTCTGATGGGGAAAAGAATCCTGTCCCAGAAGGAAGTGCAGAAGTCCAGCAGGTCTTGGGGGTCAGTCACTCGCACTTTAAAGAAATCAATGTTGTACAATGAGACTGGTTAGATAAAGTGGTAACATTATGTTTATTGTCCCCAACAAGCCCAGGGTCAGTAAGGGTATCAATCTAACCTTCAAATAATGAAGTCTTCCTTCACTGTAAGCATGTGTAGGCTGTTAACTATGGCCAAGCTCTGTTCACTCAAAAAGAAAATGTCTGAACTCTGCGTGTCAAGATGTTTCTACTACTGCTACAAAGGTAAATAGATATTATTAAAGCTAAAATAAATGTGCAAATGTATCATTTTCTTTCATGAAAACTGTCAAAAATCAAGTGACTTTCTGGGCAAAAATGGAACCATGCTCTGGCTTCCCTGCTGCCAGAGAGGGACGGTCCTCAGAGTCTACACATGCTTTACTTTCCTCTTGGCAAAGAAGAATCGCTTTTTCTAGCTTCTCGTGACAATTTGAAGAGCACAGAAAATACACAGAATATGTTTTTACAGACATGATCCTAATCTTATGCTCAGAAATTCTCCCCTTGATTCATACATAGTTCATGCACAGACTATTTATTTAAATTTCCCATAAGTACATCTCTCTCGCACACACGCACACATACAGGATGCACAAATCCAAATGCAGGCACATACACCAAAGCTGATTTAAGTGAGAAGGAAGCTTGCAGAAGCATGCAATGGTTTAAAACGCAGAGAGAATCCACTAACATTTACTGGGATAGAAAAGGGACAGAAGAGCTAGAAACAGGCAAAATCCTAAGGCAGAAGGGAGTGAGGCCAACATCAAATGATAGAAACTAAATGCCCTTTCCTCTGGGTGGATCTTCACCCATCCTCCTCCTGCCTTCTTCCTTGAATTACCTGACTCCTCTCCAAGCATCAGGTGCAATTCTGGGGGAATATATACCACCATCATGGACTCTCTACTCTCTTAACAAGTTGGCCACCTGTAGAGGATCCCAGATGAATCCAGAGTCTAGACAAGCACAAGGTGTGTCCCTAATCTCACAATCTCACATCTATTCATCTCTCTCTCTCTCTCTCTCTCTCTCTCTCTCTCTCTCTCTCTCTCTCTCTCTTTCTCTCTCCACACACACACACACACACACACACACACACACACACACACACACACACCAGTACACAAGCCAGGGCCATATTTCATTGAGAATGACAACATATTCAGCCCAGATCTGGGAACTAGAAGAATAGCCCATTTCAATACATCACTAGTAGAACTTTGAAATAGCATGTTCCAGGCCAAGGGATGCTAATGTTCCTTTAAACACAAATTATCAAAGATCTCCTCTCCATATCAGCCAATAAACACATAGATTTTCCAATATGTTTGTCCATAACCCTCTCCCAAGAAAAGATGATTATGGATAGTAAAAATCATACATTTAGAAGGAATTTCTCTATCCTTCCCCCCACTATTAATTTTTACTCCAATTATAGAAATATGAACTTGCCAGAGCATTGACTTGGTCCAAATCCCTGACTCGGCACTTGCCTGTTGGGTAGCATGAGAAGAATTATTTAATTTTTTTCTGAGATTTCATATTCTTCAGGCTTAGAGTTTTCAAAATCTACTTTACTTAGGGTTCTTAAACGCTTCAACCTCCCTTCTAGCCCACCAAACAGAGGTAGGGGGGAAAGAAAGTTAATAGGAAAAGGGGGTTGTGGACCTGTTTAGTTCCTTGGGGCATTCCCCTCTTTGCTGTCAAGACAGCAGCAAGCCAGTTCAACAGTAAATGCTAACCAGAGTCAGCAGTGGCTGCTCAAGCCAACAGAAACAGCGAGGGGCTCCACGGAATCGGCACAAGTCACCTGAAGCAGCTTGAATCAGCCCGAATAGCACAAGAAGTTCTTCAGTGCCCCTCTCTCTCTATGAAGTAAAGATCAGCAAAACCCATCAAAGTCCAGCAAAGACCAGTGAAGACCGGCAAAGAAGCGAGACCAGAGAAGACCAGTAAAGGCACCAAGTGTTGTATGGTGTAGCGGTGAAAGAGCCTCCTCTCACTGTCTGTGGGGTTCCATTTATATTCTTTCTAAACATCACGTGCCCTCTCACAAGCTAGGTTCCAGAAAAACATCATGTGACACAATTGAGTTGTTAAGAATCCAGAAATTTCTACTTCAACATTCCCCTGAATCCTCCGGAGACTACACTTTCCAGGGCCACTGTGAACACTTTATTCAGAGATAAATGTTAGGGTCTAGTCTGGAGTCCTAAAATTCCCAGTGTGAACAGCAGTGATTCCCATGGGAGGATGACTGGGTTGCCTCCTTCTTTAGGTCCTCCTGAAGACAATGGGACTGTGTGTTGAGGAGTGACTCAGACAAGAGTAGTAACAGCCACCACTTGACTTTGGCCACTTAATGAGCCAAGAGGGTCCTGAAAAGCTGTTTTCAAACCTTGAGATCTATAAGGGAAAGACCGATGTGTGCTAAAAGGGTTTTGCAGGTGAGAGCCAACACTGAAGCCTGGTTCCTAATTGCACAATTGACTCTTGCTCTCCAGTGGGCCGTACAAACAGACATCAAATGTGGCCAGCAGAAGACACTGGCAGCTGCACACCTGCTGGGATAGGCCTATCAGAGTTTTCATTAGTCCTGGGAACAAGGGGTGGGAGGCAGTTGTGGAGAGAACATATTGATGGGTTATCGCTGAGCCAGTAAAGCAGCAGCCAGACTCCAGATGGGTCTTCCTTTGAGTCTGAATCCTTGGAGACCCCCAGGTTCAAAAGTACCAATTAGAATCACAAGCAGAACTAATCAGCACACTGGGCACTGTCCTGTGCCAAGCACTATACTTAGTGTTTTTCAAAGTAACTTCAGTAATCCTCAAAATGACCTCTGGGCGAGAACTGACTGTTCAGTTCAGAACCAAGTACACTGAAGCTACAAGACATGGGATGCCTGTTTAGGTCCGGCAGATTTTTTAAATGGGTAAATGGGTTGTTACTACTACTACTCTATTACTACTACTACTCTACTACTACGATAATAATAATAATAATAATAATAATAATAATAATAATAAATTTAAGTAATTGTTTATATTTTTGTTTTTATAAATATTTGTTGTTGTTGTTATTGTTGTTGTTGTTGTTGTTATAGGTACATGAATGCTATGGTGTGAGTGCCGAGGTCAGAGGTCAGAGGTCAGAAGACAATCCAGGAGTTGATTCTCTCGGGTCATCATCAGGCTAACTTGGTGAGTGATTGTGCTAACTGAGCCGTCTCACTGACAGTCCACACAGCTCAGCCCATCAGTGCCTACTATTCCTTGGGGGCGTATGCTGCAAGCTTAAGGAAGCCAGGGGTCTCATTCCTCCCTATGTCTCCTGCATACTGGTCTCCGGCCTCACTCACTCAGTGTGACTAGCAGGACATGCATAGGGCATGAGTTTCTGTGGGGGTGGGGAGAGAGATCTAGAAGTACAGGCAGGATGGAGAGCAGTGGTTCTCAACTTTCCTGATACCATGACCCTTTAATACAACTCCTCATGGTATGGTGACTCCCAACCATAAAATTGGGTTTTTTTTTTTGCTACTTTATAATTGTAATTTTGTTATTGTTATGAATCATGATGTAAATATTTTGGGGGATAGAGGTTTACCAAAGGGTTGGGAACCACCAGAAGGAGAAAATAAGACTCAAGATATCATTCATCCCCACCAATGCCTTCCTGCTTGCGACTCAGAAAGTGGCTTCCCATGAAGCAGCTTATTTAGTCAAATAGCCTGCCCTCATCCAGGTGTGAAGAACTGTGTCAATGCCATCTGCTCTAGAACAAATGAGGACCGGCTCCGGGTGTCACCTTTTCCTTTCGTTCTGAGATCAGCATCCCAACAGGAGTATGAGAAGTGACTTCACAGAAGTAAGTGGCATTCGTAGCAAAGCCAGGACACACGTGCCAGTTTAGCTGAGGCTACAGACTCTGGGGACGAATAGCTGTCTTGCATATCCATTTTTCTTCAATCAGCCATGTGATCTTGGGCTCCTCATCTCTCCAGTTTTGTTTTCCCCATCTGTGAGGTGACTCTGAGAGCAGCACCTACCTCAGATAGTTGGCACGTGTATGAAATGTGTTGGCTCATGGGTGTGACATTTGGACAGTGGGAAGTATAATCAAGACTTAACGGCATGACTGAGCACAACACTTGACACCAGAAGGGCTTTAGAAATCTTAATCACAAGTCTGTCTACTACTCTGATTCCAGGAATAGTGTCTCCTGGACTCCCCCAAAATAAGTCCTAGTAAGGAGCCAGACGGTTTCTGCTTATTCCTGAATATCGAGTCATCATTCCCTGTCAGTCTATATTCAGCTCTCCTCTGGGAACATGACCCAGTCCCCACCCGTTACACTGCTGTTGGATGGCCTTTCACAGCATGCGCTGTCCTCTTCCTGGATGTGTCTACGACACATAAACTCTGTCCAGAGTCACACATCTCCTGTGCTCATCCTCAAAACCTGAGGTCAGAATTTCCTCCCCCAACTCTCTAAGTCCCTACATTAGGAATCCCTCCTTCCATACTGGGTGGATAATGTACAAGTAACACACACAACTATGTTCTCCTAAGCACACTGGCCTAGGACTGGGTAAAGAGCAGGCCAGTGACGGGATATGTGGTCTAAGCCAGGAGATGTTGTTCATCTGTCTAGCTCTTAGGTGTGGGAGATAGAGAGACTAGGAAAGAATGAACCAGAAACAAGCTGCACGAGTGAACAACACTGCTAGTGTAAGTCTTCTTCAGATCCCGGATGCTCACTGATGTGCAGTCCCTCTCTCTGGTCACTGAGAGTGGGTCTGAGGACTGTTCTTTCTGCACCAACCCAATGTGAAATGAAGTGTGTGCATGACGTCATCACTGTCAACCGGACTGGACTTAGAATCTCTAAGAGTCATGACTCTCGGTGTATCTAAAGGAGTTTTCAGAGAGGTTTAACTGCAGAGAAGACATACCCTGAGCATAGGTAGCAGCATCCATTGGGCCGGAGTCCAGAGATAAATAAACAAGAAGAGAAGAAAACAAGCTGACTGCCTGCTGTCCTCTCTTCCTGCTTGTTGACGTTAGACATACTGTGGCCAAGTGTTTCACACACCCACCTTTATGTCGTTCCCACAACAATGAGCTGTAAGACCCCGTCTTCCTTAGACTGGTATTGCTACTTACTTTGTCAGAACGGTTTTGTTACTAATAAAGCATTTCCATTGGGCATTCTCCCCAGCACTTAAACCCCAAACCTCACCAAGAATTCAGACCCAACAAGGACAAAACCAGACCAGACAAGGAACAATGAGATGAACGCAGGAAGACAGTAGACTAGCTCAAAGCTCAGTGACCAAAGACCAAAAACTAAAAGGAAACAAAACACCTCCACAAATGGTATGCTTACATTCAGGGGAGAAGAATCCCAATCCTAAACATGTAGACTGTGGGATGGGAGGAGGATTGTGGGAAGGCGTTTCTGGGAGGAGGCAGTGAGCAGGATACAAAGAGAATAAGTAAAAATTAAAATTAAAAATGTTTAAAAATGTAGCTCTTAACCTTGAGGATGATTGGGGTAAACCAAAGGACATTACTGACAAAGGAAGGACTGGTGTCCTTCACTGCAGTGGGGACAGGGACATGTGGAAGCACACTCCCTTTGCAGAAGCACCCAAAGCTTCCAGGGAGCTCAGGAGCATGAAGTGTCAGCTATTCATCTGCAGGTGTTCAGGAAAACAAACACCCAGGCGTGAGGTGAGTGTGACGAATATTGACAACTGCCAGCTCTAACTGGGCCACGTGGGGATCATCCTACTCTTCGACTGTTCTGGATGCCTGAACTGTTTCAGAAGAAAACATTGGTCCAGGACAGTCTAGAAACAGTATCTCAGAGGCGGAGGGTGAGTAGTGGGCATGATGACACACATCCGTAATCCCAGTGCTTGAGAGGCTGAAGCAGGAAGATTTCGAGATTGAGGCCAGGCTAACTTATACAGTAGGTCCCTGACTCAAAAGAAATAAGTGGGATGGAGAATGTGTGGAGAAGATGAGAGTTGCTAAGTAAGCTGGTGGGAGCAGGACCTCTGAAACCGAAAGCTTGCACACTCTTCTTCTACAAACACACCTTGAACCAGGCTACAGCATGATCCCAGGAAGGCCACTGCACAAGACAGAACGCTAAGCAAGAGAGAACTCCATTCAGTAGTCAGGGGAACACGGAAAAGAGGAAACCATTTGAAGGAGGTTCTGAGCCTGTTTTAATTAAAACACAAGGGAGAGGGCACCATTTGTGGACCAGGGGACTGGGCAGCTTGTCTGAGAATTCCCTCCACTGTAACGTAAGTTCTCCTGAGACCACTGGTCAGCAGTGTAGAGGCATTAGGTCTCCATAGTGCTACCCAGCATCCCTCCCAACGACCCTGAAACCAACACCATCACCCCCTCAGCTTTAGCATCTCTCTAGACTTATCACTTCTCCCGCCTATAGGAGGCTTAAGGCTGTGCTCTCCTCGCATGGTTTTTGGAAGGGCTTGTAAATGCAGAAAATGGAACACCTACAGAGCAGAGCGCCCAGACCTGGGGACAGCCCACAATCCCATAGGAGAGAGGAGCAGGACCACAGGGTTGATAACGAGCACGTGGGACATAAGCCCTGTGAACCAACTCCTGTACCTGAGAAACAGTTGCACTTGTTGTTTCTAAGTGGCAAAGGAGAATTCAAATTTGTCCCTTACCAATAATAATAATAGTAATAGTAGTAATAATAATAATAATAATAATAATAATAATGATTTTTGAATATTAAGCATCACCGGGTGTTTTTATAGTCACCCTCGTGCAAACTCAACTCCTCAGTGTGATGTGGAAAGTGCTATGGGCCTGAGAACCTTGACGGAGTGCACCCGAAGACATCATCTTGCTGGTATCTGTGACTCAGAGTCCAAGTCAGGGCTCAGCAATGGCTGCTGGTTGACACAACTGGGCTCCATGGAGGAGGTTAAACTGCTCACTTGAAATCTTCCAAAGGGGATAGGAAATCACAAGGCCATTGCCATTGCTGCAAAGATCCAAAGCCATGGGAGAAAAAACAGTAGTTCTAAATAGGCAACACGAAGTTGTGAAACCTGCTTTATGTTATGTATAGGAGAGTTTGCCTCTATGTATGTAAGTATGTACATATGTATGTGTGTGTGTGCATGCGTGCATGAGTGCGTGCATATGTATGTGTGTGATGTATGTATGTGTGTATGTATATATGAATGTATGTGTATGTATGTATGTATGTATGTATGCATGTTTGTATGTGTATGTGTAGCATAAGCATACCTCGTACCCATGGAGGCCAAAGGGAGATCTCAGATCCCTTGAACTCCCTTGGAACTGGAGTTACAGATACATGTGAGCCTCCATGTGGGTGCTGAGAACCATGGAGGCATCTCTCCAGCCCATGATCTGCTTTTGATTATGGCTGCACCACTAGCTTTTAGTACAATGCCTGGCACATTGTAGGTGGTCGATAAACATTTGTTGAACCAGTGCCTTAAGAAATGAGTCTGTGGCAGCTGTCTCAGTAAAGAAGCATCCCTCTGCTACACGAGCTTTAGTTAGAGGCTGCTGGCTAGCGGCCCATGAAAAGCCTGCTGCTAGATTGGGTTTAGTCTTCTCAGTGTTATAAAAAATGCAATTCATAGCCAATGTCTAAAAACTGGGAGTTTTTACATCAAGACCTGAACTTTCTGGCTTTTGTTAAAGAATCTGGTCTGGTTACCTTGGGTCTGCACCCCTCTACCTCAATAGAAGCAGCTGTCCTATTGTACACAAGGTAGATGTCCGCCCTATTTGTGTTGGGGACCTCCTCTCATATGAAGTGTGCTTTAGAGGCAAGTGGGCTTTTGTGGTAGTTAATCCTGTTTTTCAAGCTGATAGGAAAACACCACCATGGAAACACTTCTGGCCCAGTCTCTGAGGGTGTTTCCAGGAAAGTTTATCTGGAGAAGAAAGGCTTACCTTGAATATGGGTGGGATGAATGTAACAGCTTGAAACCATGGGGGACACAATAGGGTAACCAGAGCCCCCAGTCAATATGAGGATACAGACCCAAGCCCTGGGAGCCAACTTGCCCTGACTCATCCTACGGCTACCTTGTTTCTGCTTGAAAGCCACCCACCCACCCAAGCTGTTATTCTTGGATGGGTGAGATGGACACTATACTATTTAGAAACCCATACACCCACTTGAAAGATAACTACATGTTAAAGGGCAAAGCCTGTGTGGGCTCTGAGATCCACCTCCTTGGGCCGAACTTAACCAAATCATTTCACTTCTGTGTGTCCTGGTTATCATCTATAAAAAGAGTTCCAGCAGGTGTGGCAATCTGCACATGGGAGGCAAGTTCAGTGAGAACAGCTGCTGTCTGCCCTTCACTTACTCCTTCCTTAGTTTGGTGTATGATGATGCCCACCCATGTGCCAATACATAATAAACATGGAGTCACTTCACAAGCTAGGGTCCCACTAGTAGGGGTCAGCACTGATACTCCTGTTCTTTGCTGCTCTTTCTACTCATTTACTCTTTCCCAACTCTCCCTCCCTCCCTCCCTCCCTTCCTCCCTCCCTCCCTCCACGGTGGTCACCCCCATGAGGTTATCTAGTGACCTGACATTTATTCTATGCAGACGACCTCTGCTCTGAGAGCCCTGACTTCCAGGGATTTTTTCCTATGCATCTCTAGATTCCCTATTCAATACTTTGGAACGTCAGTTGTGTCGGGTGGTGTTTTGCTGGGGAAAACATGTGAAGGAGGGTTTTCCTGAAGCAGTGAAAGGATGTTCTGCTAAAGCAGACACATGGAGGAACATTTCCCTGAAGCAGACACTGGTGAAAGGCTAGAGGATTTTCTGCTAAAGCAAGCACATGAAAGATAACGTGATGAAGGATTCTTTGTTAACTACACGCGTTATTGATCTACCTTACATTGCGTAGTTGAGCTCCATTTGTCAGGACTCCACAGAGAGAAACGCACTGAGAAAATTCTGGTGGTGTGCTGCAGCTTTGTGCTGCTTCTGCAGACTCAGGCCGGTTGGAAGAGTGATGTCAGCTGATACAGACTCATGTGGAGTTTTGCTAGGAAGACTCACATGCTAAGGCAAGAAGAGTGATGAAGTAAACCCGTGGGGGACATAGAATGTTTGGAGGGAGTATAAATGAGACGTGACAGACTGTGAGAGGGGCTTGCTTATAGAGCTAGCTGTGCAACACTTCTAGTCCTCACCTCTTCACACTGATCTTCCCTTCACTAAGAGACACACAGCAGAGAACTTCCACTGGTGTCCTTCTAGGTCCTGATCCCTCCTGATTTGGCTGAGGCCTAGCAGTTTCTGTTAGGTGGTGCTCCCACTGCTGCTATCCCAACCCTACTGAACTGGACAGATGTTGAGTGGATCGAGATGCTGCTATGAACTGAACTGCTGATTTACTGACAACCCAGATGGGAGTTATTCCAAAAACAATTTCTAAACGGGTCTAATTCCCCCATATCATTTCTTTCCCACTACCTCTGGTGGGTGGTAGGCTAGAAGGGAGGTTAAAGCATTTAAAACCACCATTAAAAGTAGGCTTTGAAAAAAATCAAAGTGTACAGAGGAGTCCTCTAGGAATCTCTAGGTTCGCTTCTGGATTGGATCTCCAATTGTCTTTGGGCCTCTAGCTATGGACCCAAAGGTTTTCTATTAAACTTGCAAAATGAGGCCCAAATAGGAACATGTGGTATTCTTACCAGAACTAAGAGCAGGTCACCAGAGTTCCCTCCCTCTGGCTGCCAGTCAGAAAACCCAGTGTGAAACACCAGAGGGGCGTTTAACATACTGCACGCCAAGTCCACAGAGGAGTCACCTTCCCATCTGGACACATAATCACCCTGCTGTAAGTGCCATGGCACCACTCCCCTGCTCATCCTGAAATACAAAAAGCCCAGAAGCAACAGCTTTGTTCTCACCTTTCCTCACTTGTTGCCAGACCTGCTGGACATAGGAGAGATTTCCCCAGAATCTGCAGTCCTTATTGGAAGGTCTTAATTGGCTTCTAAGATTTTTGTACAGCACTGCGAATTTAGGTAATCAAGTTTGGGGAAAGAATGTAATCAAGCTGATTTATCCACAATTACCTCCCCGTATTATCTCCTTGTTACCCCATTCTGCAATTACTTGCATGGAAAATTTTTATGTAATGGAGACAGTGAAGGAGAAGCCTGCAGATACATTGTGAGTCCTATAGTGAGCCAGGGCTCACCCATCTCTGTTGGTGAGCATGGACCTCTTGCTGGAAACATCTCAGGCAGGCTGCCTTCCAGGCAGGTAGGGGAAGTAACACATAAGTGTTTGTGAACCCCCGTTCCAAAACTAGCAAGCTCCTTGGACTTGCTGTACTTGGGAACCCACAGTAACCTGGCCTCAAGTGAGAACTCTCTCCCTGTCTAGTCAGGATAAACATCCTGAGTTCCCCAATGCACCCCCATGGAGGCTGAGAAGTCATGGTGAAAACCATGTCCCTCCATTTTTGCTAACAACTCTGAGACCTGAGGAGCCATCCTCCTTCCTATACTAATTAAGGTATCAAAACAATATTATTTGTAACAGCTTCTATCTAAGTATTGCACAGTATTCTGAATACTTCAAATCCATATGCCTTTTCTCAACCACTATGAACTGTGGATTAGTATTGAGCCCATTTTACAGATGGTCAAATGGAGGTTCTCAGACTCCAGAGCCCATGCCCATAACAGCTAATGGGCTCCACTATTGGGAAGAAGGCGGAGACAGAATGAGAGAGAAAGTAGGTTCAAGTTTTATGTCTCTTAAAGAATCATTTTGGAAGAAGCAAGAAAACTTAAAAATGACAGAAATGGAAAGAAAACGAATTCCTGATGGGGCTGGCCTTATAGTCACCCATTGGCTCTGTAGTGATGAGAGTCCCAGAAGAGTTGGCTTTGGTGTCAACCTGGCCACTAGATGTGACATGATCTAGAGGTGACACCAGCCGCTCTAAACCTTAGTGACCCCATAAAAGGGGACAGCTGTCTGTGCATTTCATGAGTTCCAGGAACAGAGAACAGCGGGGCAGGGCACCTGGAGTAGCTGGTTGCTGTTCGGACTCACTCTCACCCTGCCTTACCCGGTGGAGCAATTAACCCGGGGTTCCCAGTCCAGGACAGCCAGGGTGGCACACCCTGCCAAGGAGCCACCTATGACCAAAGAGACCAACAAGGCATGCCTCTTTATTCTTTTAACTTTCCTCATCTCCTCTTATTGGAATTTTCTCTTTGACTTGATCTTAGCCACATTCATTTCCTATCTCAATGCACCAGTAACAACGGATCTCTCACCTTTCAAAGTAGAAATACACAGAACCCAGCATCAGAAACCATGTGTGCATGCCTGTGTGTGTGCGTGTGCACATCTGTGCATGCATGCATGTATACGTGTGCTACTGCTTCCATTAAGAGTCCCCACAGCTTTGGCTTTGATCATAAAACTAGAAGCAGGAGATACAAGGCAGGTCTCGCCCAGCCAAAGGCAACATGATAACAAACCGAAGTTCCTTTCTAGATCTACGGCATGGTCTGCTTCCTGTCCTATCCCAACGTCTAGAGTCCATCTGCATCTCATCTGGGACAATGGTCCTTGCCTCCAAGGACTTGATAGTGAGAATGAGGGGTGTAGGCAATGGACATGTCTAGGACCTGAGTTCTCCTGTCCAGTCACTAGAAGCTTCCACTGTCTTCAGACTCCAGCCACAAGGCCTCCAAGAGTGCTAACTTATGTGGCATGTCAGGAACTGTCCCTTGTTGTTCCTCCCACCTACAATGTACCTGGAATGCTTTCCCCAACACTGGATCCTTGGACAGTTTGCACTTCACTTCCTCAGGGCTCCAGGCAAACAGTATTTTTCTGCCAGGTTTGCTTTGACATTTCTGTTATTAAATAGGTACACTCCTTGTCCACATCAGCCCTCCCTCTCCCCATCAATTCTAATGTCTCTGACCGTGTGCTGACATTCACTGCGCTGTGGTGTAACTGTGCACTTCTGTGTAAATGTCTTTCTTGCCAAATTAGCACAGGAAGTCCAGGAGAGCAAGGGCGTCATCCTCTGTGTTCTCTGAGGACCAGCTAGGTCTGCGTGAATGGCTCGTCTCACTCTGTCATTTAACAAAGGAAACTTGCATACACTCATGGGTGAACCTCAATAAATGCTCTGTAACCGTTTCTGGTTATGGAAGGAAACTAGGAAATGTCAATTACACCTTGATACACACTTGTGTGCACATATGAGTGCACATTTGTATACTGATACACACACACACAGACACACACACACACATGCACACGCACGTGCACACACCCACAGCAGAACCTCCGTAACAGTTGAAAACAGGGACAAAGAGTCCTCCCACATAGGCACGAGGCCCAGAGAACTTGTTGATTTGCGGCCCTCGTTTCTCTCTGATCCAAAATCTGATGATGAAGGGAAGGTTGGGAGGCAACACACACTACACACAGATAGCTAGTCAGACTCCCTGTGTAGCCAAGGATGAAGCTGGATGTCTGAACCTTCTTGCCTCTGCCTTCCAGGTACTAGGATTATTAGTATATGCTACCATGCCTCTTTAAGGAGGCGCTGGGGATTAAACCTAGGACTCTGTGTATGCTAAGCAAGCGCCGTACCAGTTGAGCTGCAACATCCTTGGCTGGACAACAGAGTTCTACCTAGCATGGCAATGAGCAACCCACTGAGATTCCCCAAAGAAGTCAGCTTATGTCAAGAAGATGCCTATGACAAGCACCTTACGAAACCGGAGACTAACTACACTTCAGGCAGGGAGATAGTGTTTGGACTGTGACGACGTTGCCAGCAAGTGGCAGCAAGGACTCAAACCAGGCCATCTAACTTCTGGTCAGGAAAGTCCTTCCATCATCACACTTCCTCAAGAAGTATGTTTGCTATTAGTTTGACTAGTGCTATTTTAAGGTGAGTCAGTGAAGGGGTCAGCTGTTGACCCAAAAACATGAATAGAGGGGGCAGACAAGGGGTCTACCAACAGACACAAAGTCTACAAAGGCCACAAACTAAAAAGTCTCTCCCCCAGGCACTGGAGAGCTGTGGAAGCACAAGCAGGTCTCAGCCTTAGAGAGAGAGCCTCCGAAGACTAGCTCCCTCATAAGCTTTGCAGAAGGCCTCAGTGTCCTCTGCCTCACTGAGACAGTAATAGCGCCAAGCCTGGTGGGAGGTTATATAAACTGCTTCCTGACTGGGGGAGCTCTGGATAAATAAACAGGTGCATGCACACTTCCTTTCTCACTGTCTCTCGACTCCACACTTCTACTTTCTGAGCCCGTTCCCGAGTTCTGCACTGGAGGTTGGCAGATGGCGGTTCACAGATACTCCAATTGTTCTAAAGCTCTTTCATTCAAGAAAACAAAGTGTCCCTTCTCCCCATGTCTGCAGAACTGCCCGGAAGCCTTTCAGAGGCGTCCACACAACCTCTTCAGCACCCTCTGACTGCAATCCTGTCACTGCTCCCAGATCTATTAAGAGTCATGGCACCTGTGCCAGTCTTGATGTCTCTACTCAGAGTAGAGCACCTGATAAGGCAGATCCAGTCCCTGACCTTTGAGAGCCCTGTGTCCAAACAGCAAGACAAACCACTAGATGCTGGCCACAGAGTAGGACAAGTTAGGGAGAGAGACACTTGGAAGGACAACAAAGTGAGTGTGTTGAGCCGGTCAGGGAAAACTAGAAAGGAAGAAGCCAGCTGTGACAGGAGTCCTGACAAGTTGAGGGGAGATGAAAGAGATAGGGGCTGTCCCCTCCAGTAAAAGGGAAGATGAGAACAGCCGTAGGGCAGTTGAGCAGCTGTTGATCACAGTTAGGGCCTAATTAACTTAAAATTAGCTTAAAATTAGCATCTGGAAAACCCTCAGCCTTTCCTAGGTTCCCAAACTGCCGGTGTGTCTTCCATGGCAGGCAGGCACTGGTAACTCTGCCCAAGCCTGCTACGGACTTCAAGTGTAATCCTGGGAGGATTTATCTTGCTAGTCAGAGGCCTATCACTCCTGTCAGGAGTTTTAGGAATCTTGATTTTATTATCTGACATATTAGTCTTCCACGACAGTTTTGTGTCATTTATTTAAGTTTGATAAGTCTGCCTTCAAGTTGCTGACAAGATCCTTACACGGAAGAGAACAGATTCAGAGTCTCCAAGCCTTACTCGGGGCAGTGACCTCCAGTTGTGCCCCAGATAAACAGCCCCAGCTAGCACTCCCTGCCCCACCTGTAAGAACTGAGTCTACAAGACTGTAACCTTTGTACTTCTGGAGCCAACACACAAAGAGCAGTGAAACTTCTCTCACCTGGGCCCCACCTACCCAGACCATCCTGCTGTTACAATAGGATGCAATCTACCAAGTTCCCAGGCACACAGAAGACTCAGGAGCTGAACACTGGAGAGCTGCTCACATACCCAGGGAGCCCTGGGCTCCTTAAACACTTCCGAGAACAACCCATTTCATTGATAAATCCCCACGGGAAGAGAGGTATGCACGTATATTTGCAAGTATGCAAATCAGACAGTCACTGGTGGTAAATCTCATAAAGAAATTTCTTTGAAAAAAAATCTTTGTTAGACATTATTCTAGATTAAAATAATGATTAAAAATTAAGACAAATGTTCACATTAATAAGATGAAAGTTCTTATCTGTCTTATGCAATACAATCCAAAGATATAATAACTTAATTCTTGTGTGCCGAGAAATAATGGAAGGTAAAGTATTAAAAGCTTTTGTCTTCTGAAATTAAACCATTGTGCTCCATAGAGCTGAAAGCTTGGTACATACAGTAAAAACACTACAATTTGTAACATACGATAGTCCCAAATTCAAGTTGAGGTGTTTGAGGAGGTCTCTGTTGGCATTATGTGACACTTGCACAGGGCAGATTGTGTGAGCTGTGTGTTCAGAGCCAAGGCTGTGGTAAAGCTACGAAACGCAAACTGGGGAAGCAAGGCCCAAACCCCCTCAGTTTGTTAGGTGTTTGGTTTGGGATTCCTGGTTGGTTCCTTTGCACGCCTTTCACTGGTTTAAGTTTCCCATCACCTCTGTATTCACTTAGCCCATGAGGGGTTGTGGCTCTCAGACTAAGAGGCTTTGCACTGGCCTAACTCTTCTTCCTTAACACAGTTTAACTAGGGACGATCTCCTCTCAAGACGTTGGCAGATTATGAGCTGCCAGTCAGAAGTGGAGTCATGACCTGCTTCAGATACCTGCTGTCTCAGCCTTTCAAAGAAGGGAAGAAATTTTAAGCCAGTGTTTCTCAACCTTCCTAACACTGTGACCCTTTAATACAGTTCCTCATGTGGTGACCCCCCCCCCCCAACCACACAAATATTTTTGCTGCTACTTCATAATTTTGCTGCTGTTACAAATCACAGTATAAGTGTCTGATATGCAGAATATCTGGCACGCAGCCCCTGAAAAAGTATCATTTGACAACCTCCACCCCCAATGGGGGTCACGACCCATAGGTTGAGAACCACTGTTAGAAGCTATAAGAAACTATAATAATTATAGTTCCTATATAGTTCCTGGAAAGAGCCTCACACTTCAATTATATAACTAGATGAAGGCTGCTCATCTCCAAGCTGTGGCCAGTCGTAGATTACGTTTTGATTGGCATCCTCCTTTAGAACCTGAACTTTTGAACCTTTGTTCTTGTACATGTTTGGCAGTCAGGCCATCAGTGAGGTCCATCATAGGGACTGATTTTGACAGGATTCCACTATGCTGCTCAAGCTGGCTTTGATTCTCCTAAGTTACTCAAGCCAGCATTGAACGCACAACCATCCTGCTTCTGCCTCAAGAAAACCAGGCTGTACGCATGTGTCACCATGCCTCACCATTAATGGCTTTTTCTGACGTGCTAATAATGAGTGTTTCTGATGGTGCAAGCAGATACTCACAGGCTTCACATCAAATGAGTAAGGCTAAGGTGGGGGGTGCTGCGGGGCAGCAGTGACCCCAACAAGAAGGATCCCTGCACCCGCAGAGTGTGCCACCTGTTGAGCAAAGGCATGGCGAACAGGGACGCCAGTTAGAGACAGACGGTGTCATTTCAGATCACAGGCGTGAAAAAAAAGAGTTCAGGAGACGGCTCACTAGGTACACAGACTCAAGCATCCAAGTTTGAAGCCTCAGAATTTATGTAAAAGTCAGGCACAGTAATCCGAGTCCATAACCCTAGTGCTCCTAAAATGAAATTAGAGGTGGAGTCTTGGGAATTTCTAAAAGCCTGAGGGGCCCTCTAGCCTGGTGTGAACAGTGGCAAACAACCAAGAGACGCCATCTCAATCAAGGTGGAAGGTGAAGACAGACATCCAAGGCTGTCCTCTGACCATCATCTCAGCGTGGTGTAGCAGACAGAGAGAGAGAGAGAGAGAGAGAGAGAGAGAGAGAGAGAGAGAGAGAGAGAGAGAGACTGCCATGGAGAGACACACAGGCATGGAACATTGCATAGAGTAGTCTATGAAAGGTACCCACATGGGACATTGGAGCAGGGCAGATGGGAGAACCAATCAGATCAGGTGGAAATGAAGAGGTGTGGATTGGCCTTTCTAAAGGACAATTTGGCACGAGTAAAAGGAACCATTTCCACAGAAGTTCCTCTTCAAGGAACTGAGTGAAGGGGAACAAGATGTTCGCTGTGATGGTGGACCAGGATGTCCGTCATCATGGTCTCTACATTCTGGGAAACCAGAGATAGCGTCCTCCTGTCCAGCACCAGTGAGCTAGCTGTGTTCAGTAGTATTTTTGCCTTCATTTAATGGGCTGTATCCAATCTTGCAAAAAAAAAAAATCCAGTTGAAGGAGAGTACCCTTCCACAAAGGCAGGCAAATAGAGAGGGTACAACATCGAGTGAAAAGGTAGCTGAGGGGCTTTATTTCGAAACACATCTTTGTGCAGAAGTGTTTCATATTATAAAAGCAGGAGGGAGAAAAAGCTAAAAAGGTACAATCAAAATATTAACTTGTTTCCTCTCGGTGGTAGGATCATAAAAAATTTCAATTTTTCCACTTTTCCCTCTGTATTATATAACTTTCCTATATTTGTTTCATAAGAGATCTTTTATTTAAGATAAAATAAAAGGATTCTAGCAAAGAAAACTCATTTCAGAGCTGTGTCTCTGCAAGGCGGGTGCTTCAGTCACAAGGAGGAAGAGCATTCTCCCTGGGAGAGGTACAGGGACCCAGGCTTCAGTGTGCACCTGGAGAAATGGGCTGGGTTCCACCAGAGTCTCCTTCTCTAAAGACGGGGCCGAGCCAACGCTGTGGCATAGGCGCAGAAGGAAGAGCTTATACACCCTCACTGGCTTCCTCTTCATCATTCCTCGCATCATATCCTTGCAATAACCTCTATAAGGCTAAATGCTGTGGAGATGGGCCAAGCATCCCCTATCCTGGAAGGTGGCAGAGTTGAAACGTCCAGGAGCATCTTGAAGCTGCCCCTTTCCAAGTACATGCTTCTCTGGAAAAGCCAATGCTCCCGAGACCCCAGCCTTGGCCATCATCATCCTGTATGTAGGCCCAGACCATTGGAACAGGGACAGCACCTTTCTCTAGCCAGTGAAAATGTGGCCATAAGCCACTTCATTTCCATCTCTATTCTCTCAGTAACTATTCCCCAGGTACTTACGATGGGCCAGCGAGATCTCAGATCCTGAAGGCACATGGCCCAGCAGGATGACTTGTCCTGATCCAAGGCCACAAGCATAAATGACACCCAGACTGGCTCTATCTGCTATTGTACTCAGTCCTGACTATCCACTATGGAATTTCATGCAGCAGTGTCTGTCCAAGCTAAGACCTGCTCTCTGAGTCTCTGCTTAGGGGAGGCAGAGAGAAGTCCAGGTCTACAGTGGGAACATCAGCCACAGCCCTCAGCAAGTTCTCCTCGTATTTAAACTTGAAATAACTAAATTTAATCCAAAAGCTATTTGACTTACCTTCAGATTCACAGAGAAGGAAGGAGAAGCCCTCAGGCATGAATTGGAAGTGCTGACACAGCAGTCCAGTGATTTTTTTTTTTTTGGACTGTTCATCTGGATTAATTCAAAACAGGTACCCTCATTGCTCACATTCTTGAGAAGAAAATAAAAGCCATGACTGACTCTTGAGAACACTTTCCAAGTTCCCCGGGCTCTTCTGAGGCCCTTGATACACTTTAGCTTGGCTACTTGAAGAAAGTCACTGTTTTCTAACAAAGTCTCCTGACCTCCAAGGAGATGCTGTACTTGCTAAAGAAGAGCCCAGGACTGTGGTAAACTATGACAATCATTATAACAGGTAGCTTCCAGAGGCAGGAACGGGGTCCAAGTAACAAGAGGACTACTGGGAGAGCGGCACAGAAGACATCTGGGGCTGAGGAGACTTTTCAGTGGGTAAGAATGTTTGTTGAGCAAGTACAAAGATCTGAGTTCAAATCCACAGAACCCGTGTAAAAAGCCTGGTGTGGTCATGTGTTCCTATAACCACAGTGCTGAGCAGGTAGAGATAGAAGGTTCACAGGGGCTGACTTGACATCCTAGAGACCTTGACTCGAGGGAATAGAGCAGAGAGTGATAACTCGGGACACCTGACAGCCTCCTGTGGCCTCAGTGCCTGCACATGTGGCCTCCCATCGCCCACGAACAGAAAGCACTTACATATATACAAATATATTTTAAAAAAGAATACATCTGGTGGTAAAGATGGGAATACATAGTTCTTGAGAGTACAGAGATATTGATAATGTGTGCAGCATGCTTCCTATGTGCCAGGCAAAACTCTCCCAGCGTTTATGGCAGGCTGATGCCACCCCATTGTTATATTGCTATCCCTTCTCCACAGATTAATAAACTGAAGAAGGAGAGGATGAAGGAACCCCAAAAAGAGATGGAGAACTTGATCCCAGGACCTCTGGCTCAGGTCCTTAGATCTTTGACATATGATTCAAGTATATCTGACCACTGGTTCATAGCTGCAGAGGTCAGAGTGTGGGAGACGCAAGAGAACGTACTCCATCCACCTTCGACAGCAGAGCCATGGTCACACAATGATTTTTGAATGGGAAGCCTACTGATAAATGAGCACAGGAGAGATTAGCCCTCCCTACTGTTCAGCATCTCACTGGCGAGACATCACTGGTGTGATAACCTGTCATGGTGGCTTAGATCGTGCAATCGCACGTAAGCATAAGAGCCTCACCTGAGGAAGGTGAAGGGATGGCGGGAGAAGAAGGAAGAGAAAGAGGAGACAGAGGAAGAGGAGAAAAGGAGGAAGAGGAAAGGGGGAAAAGAGTGTGGTGGAGAAAAGGGGGAAAGGAAGAGGAATAGGGAAAGAGGAGGAAGCAGGGAGAAAGAAGTGAAGGAGGAAGGAAGGATAGGAGGAGGGGAGGGGTATGCTATGACACCTGGGAGAGAACCTGAAAGGCAGACCAGGTGGCAGCAGCCACAGACCAGGTGGCAGCAGCCACAGACCAGGTGGCAGTAGCCACAGTCAAGCCTATGTAGACAAGAGCTGTGCTAGCCATAAACAAGGCTTTTCCTGATGCCCAGCTCTTCTCGCTCCAGCTCTGCCCAGTTTCCCTCCTCAGTCCCCAGCTCTACTTTGAGCCCATCCTTGCTCTGGTAAGTACCCCAGGTAATGACAAATTCCCCAGGCAAGTATGGTGGACCTCACTACAACTAGGATCTCAAGACCCTGCTGCCCACCAATGACACAACCTAGAATAGTGAAGACAGCACACACTATTATTCACCTTGGTTCCAGGGCCTTATATAGTATCTAACACAGTGAGTTCAGTCTGTATGGCACAGGAGAGGCAAAGCCACGGGTATTATCTTAAGTGGGGAAGTGAGCTTTCAAGCTGGCCTTTGTATCTGGCCCCCAAAACAAAAAGAAGTGCCTTCCCCAGTGAACCTTAGCTTGCATCCATTTTCTAAGCAAAGGCCCAAAGGAATGCTCACACCAGGGAGACTAGGAAGTGGAAAAACGGCATCCTAAGGGTATTGCCCACTCATGCCCCATTTTGTGCTATGGGCTGTGACACAGGTCTGTGCGCTCTGTGGAATTATGACCACCGGGCTGAACAGAACACCAGGCCTTTCTTTAGAGAGAGATCTTCTGGTTTAATGAAAAGAAGCTCTCCCAAGATGCTTCCCTGAAGTCTGTCCAGAAACACAGCTGAAGCACAGTATTCAGACGATCGAAAGGGAGGAGAGAAGCTAGGCAGGTGGTCAGCAAGCAGAGTGTGTGCCACAAAAGCGTGGGGACCCGAGTTTGAATCCCCAGAACCTACGAAAGGGCAGGTGGGTGTGGTGGCCTGCACAGGAGACGACAGAGACAGAAATCTTCAGAGTCTAGTCAAAGTCACAGTGAGCTCCAGACTGTGTAAGAGGCCCTGCCGCAATGTAGAAAGTGAACAGGAAAGGAAAAAGGCCTTCTATAACCGTGGGCCTCCACACACATGCGCACCACACATACACATGAGGCCTCAAGTGTGAATACATGAATGTACACATAGCACACACATACACACACATACACATACACACATACACACATATACACATACACACACATATACACATACACACACATACACATCCATACACACATATACACATACACACACATATACACATACACACACATACACACATATACACACATATACACATACATACACATTCACACATACACACATATACACATATACACACATACACACATATACACATACACACACATACACACATATACACATACACACACATACACACATATACACATACACACACATACACACATATACACATACACACACATACACACATATACACATACACACACATACACACATATACGCATACATACACATTCACACATACACACATATACACATACACACACATACACACATATACACATACACACACATATACATATATACACATACACACACATATACACATATACACATACACACATATACACATACACACATACACACACATACACACACATACACATACATACACACATATACACATACACACACATATACACATACATACACAGTCACACATATACACATATACACATACACACACATACATACATATACACATACACACACATATACATATATACACATACACACATATACACATACACACATACACACATATACACATACACACACATACACATACATACATACATATACACATACACACACATATACATATATACACATACACACATATACACATACACACATACACACATATACACATACACACACATACACACATATACACATACACACACATACACACATATACACATACACACACATACACACACATACACACATATACACATACACACACATTCACACATATACACATATACACATACACACACATACACACATATACACATACACACACATATACATATATACACATACACACATATACACATACACACATACACACACATATACACATACACACATACACACGTACATACAAAAATATTTGATATAGACAAATGGGGAGGGGAGGTCAAACCCACACTTCTGGAATGAAGGAGGAGGAAAGGTGGGAAGAGGCCCCACCACTGAACACTGCTCTGGAAAAAACCCTGTTTAAATATTAATAACAATTATAACAACAATAATAACAACTACAAAGAGAATTTATAATAAAAAGGTGCAGGATGCTTACTCGAGTGCTCTTCTGGCTTAGACATTGGGCATTAGATAATCTGTCCTAGCACGATCTGGGAATGTCAGGGCTCCATCTGCTCAGATCACGTCCATCTCTTTCATGCCCATGGTCCCCCCGAGGTCATCAGGGTCACTCCGTTATCAGACAGTCTCACAGCCAGTCTTACCTCTTCTTCCCCTGAACCACTTTTGCCAAGCATTGGCCATCTCACTTCCTGGGAGTGCGCTGTTGGGTGAGGTCCTTACCCTATTTGAGCCATGAATTCATGGTTGAAGGAAGAAAGAAAGTGTAAACTTCCTGGGAGGGTTTGAAGGGAGGAGAGAGACTGGAGAAACAATTAAACTACAATCTCAAAAATAAAAAAATGGGAGGAAAACAAAAATTATTCTTCCAAAAAACTTTTATTATAAAAATTTATCCTTGGGAATTTAATAATGTATATAATAAAATACAATTATATCCACTCCTCATTTCTCCACTCCAACCTCTCCCAGATCTCCCACAACCTATCCCCTTCCTAACTTTATGCTCTCTCTTTCTCTGTGTCTGTTTGTCTGACTGTCTGTCTGACTGTCGGTCTGGCTCTGGCTCTGTGCGTGTGTGTATGCATGTGTGCGTGTGTGTGCCCCTCACTGGAGCATGTGAACCTTCCAATAGCTACACCTGCAAAGGAGAACAGTCAGCCCTGGTTTGCTTTCCCATCACTGGGATCAAATGCTAACCAAAAGTGGAGGAGATATTCCTTTGCTCACAGTGTACACTCTATCATCGAGGGAAGCCAGGCCAGGAGCAGAGACCGGCTTGCTTACCGGCTTGCTTCTTCTGGCATACTCAGCTCTCTTTCTTAGACAGTCAAGGGGTGCCCAGAGACAGCACTGCCTACAATGGCATGGGCCCTCCTATATCAACTAGCAGTTAAGAAACGCCTCACAGGTGCCCACTGGTGAATCTGACAGGAAATTCCTCAGCTGAGGTTCTCTCTCCCCAGCTATGTCTGAGTTCGTGTCAAGTTAACAGAAGCTAACTATGACGTTCCCCCACCAGCTATCAACTACCAATAGCCGCTGAGTTAGGGTTAGGGCCAGGTGAGCTCCTCCCTTGTCTGTTCTGCAGTTTGGGCTAGCTTGGTCTTGTACAGGTCTAATGCAGGCAATGTCAGCTGTTGTAAATCTGTGAGAGCAGCAGCCAGCTGCCTCATCACATCTCCCGGAACAGAGCAAGCATTCAGGGAATGACTGACTGCTATCATTCCATGCGACCGTTTGCCGCTTTTAGCAAGCAGTGAAAGGACCTCTTGTGTAAGTGGAAGGCAACATATTTCTCTTCCATATAGGTTTTCATAAGCACGGTGTTAATATTTAAATGTCTAACTCTGCATGTTCTCATCGCATTACTGAAGAGCCTTGTCTACCAGGCTGGATTAAAGGTAAACACACCCAGAAGCCAGACACGTAAATTATTTAGACAAAAGCATAAGCATGAGAATTTAGGGATTTTGGTCGGCAGTATTAATTTATTAATCCAGGGCTGGATGGGGTGACACATTATCGCAGATAAGTAAAGGCTAGGGTGAATTTTGGAAAACATAGAATTTTAAATGGCAAAGTAAAGCCATTTGAGCTATGAATCTAAAATCCATAAATAGACTTACGATAAAAACTGAAAACTGACTGCATTGGCAGTCATTGTTCTGTTTTGTTTCTGAGGCAGCATCTTGTGTAGCCCACGGCGGCCTTAAACTGGTTACACAGCTAAGACGACCCTGAACTTCTGATCTTTCTGCCTCTGCTTCCCAAGTTCTTGGATTACAGGTCTGTACCAGCCTATGTGGTTTCTGTGGCACTGAGGGCAGAAGCTGTGCATGCTAGACAAGTACTCTGTCAACAGACTCACACCCGCAACAGACTCACACCGCCAAACCCGATGGCAACTTCGTGTATGAAACACATGAACTGTGTCCAACATGTTCATCCCCCCCACCCCCCACCCCCGCTGGGGATCTGTCTTAGTTAGGGTTTTACGGTTGTAAGCAGACACCATGACCAAGGCAACTCTTAAAATTGGGGCTGGTTTACAGGTTCAGTCTATTATCATCAGGCCGGGAACATGGCAACATCCAGGCAGGCATAGTGCAGGAGGAGCTGAGAGTTCTACATCTTCATCTGAAGACTGCTAGCACAATACTCACTTACAGGCAGCTAAGACTAGGGTATTAAAGTCCTCACCCACAGTGACACGCCTACTCCAACAATGCCACACCTCCTGATAGTGCCACTCCCTGGCCCAAGCATGTACAAACCATCACAGAATCAAAGCCAGGTCCTTGTAACTGTCAAGCGGGTTCTCCAACTCTGAGTTATATACTCAACCCTTGGAAATAATTTTAAAATCTTAATTTTTTTAGATTTATTTTATTTTATGTGTACGAGTGTTTGGCCTGTGTGTGTGTGTGTGTGTGTGTGTGTGTGTGTGTGTGTGTGTGTGTATCCATGTACATGCACCCCTCAGGAACCTGGTGGCAACAGAGGCCAGAAGAGGGCATTGGATTGCCTTAAAATGGAGTCACAGGTGGTTGTAAGCCACCATGTGGATGATCGGAACTGAAGCTCAGCTCTCTGAGTAATACAGTAGTAATACAGTAAGTACTCTTAACTGCTGAACAATCTCTCCATCCACCTTGAAAATGTTATTAAAGAGACATCTATCCCAAGACTGATGGAACTTTACTGGTTTTTTTCTTTTCCTGAAAACCACTGCTAAGAGTGAAATCATAAATACAGATCCATACCAAGGCTGGAAAGCCTCAAAAAATAGTAATTAACAAAACAAAATAGAGAAATTATGAAAAAAAAGTAAAGTGCACAGAGATGAAATAACGACGAATATAATAAAGAAACTTCCCTGTAAAGGAGGTCAGCCACAGAAGGGATCCAAAATTATGCATAAAAGCTTCCTACCAATCATTGGGAATAAGAAGCTGCAATGAACAGGACGTTCTAAGGATCCCAGAGGGAAGAACAGCTGGAGCCTGGGGAGTCCAGCAGAGACTTCGGCAGCTAACCAGGGCTACTGGATGTCTTGAATTGAAATGTCTCCAAGTGAACTCCCCATTGAAATCCCAAAGAGGCAGACCAGAGGACAAAGCATATCCCGGGATTAAAGGGTACAACGCATGCTCAAAGGCAAAGCCGACACTCACACAGCCTAGAACTCTGGCTCTGAGGGTGAAGGTGAGCCACCAGCAAATCAAGTACAAAGGAGAACCAACCCAACACTCCCAGGGAGAACACTCTCCCTTCAACGTGTGAGTCACTATGCCTGTACATGGAAAACAAAATGGAAGGTTTGAGAAGAGAGGAAAGAGATATCACCCATAACGAGAAAAAAATTAAAGCTACAAATTGTCTTGATGTCTATTTTAAATGTTAAAAGATGGGTTTTTTTTAAAAAGGAGCACAAGTGAATAGCTAGAAAACCTCAACAGAGAAACTAAGACGCTAAAAACCATCCAGATTTTAAAAACTCAGACAAACTAGAACTGAAAGGAGATTCTTCAATAAAGCACTCATCACCCAGCTCAGAAGCAGAATAGACACAGTCGAATATGGCATTAGTGAAAATGAAGACCCATTGGTCTAATGACAGCCCCTTAAACTGAATCATGAGGAGGAAAGTCAAGAATAAAACAGAGCAGGGCACCTAAAGTTAAAGATACAAAGTGTTTATTTACTATAGAACCAGAAGGAAAGAAGCACAAGGAACCTGGGGGTGGGAGAGCCACCATCTTTAGACTATTCACTTGATTTAAGCAAGGCATAGCTTGGAGAATCTCATTGAACCCCCGCAAGCAAAATGCAAATGAGATGAACTCAAGCACATCACAGTCCAACTGCTTGAAAACAAAGTGCAGAGAAACAGTCTTAAAACTGTCAAATGTAACACCGTGTGTGTGTGGGGGGGGGGCAGGGGCAGTGACAGCCGGAACAATGGAGCCCACAAGAGGACATAAAGACAGCCTCAAGATGCTAAAAGAAACTGACAACCTTGAAGTCTGTAGCTGCCAAAAGAGCTTTAAAAGTAAGACCAAAATGAAGACAACGGCAAGAAAATAAAGGACGGAAGAATTCATTTCCAGCAAACTATACAAGAAATATTAAAGGAAATTCCTCAAGCATGAAAGACACAATCCCAGACAGAAAATCAAATCTGAAAGAAGAAAATGCAAAGCTTTTGAAAATGTAAATATTTACAAAAAAATCAAGTAGATTAGGTTTTAAAATTCAAGGGGGAAATTATGGGAATGTTTTATGGGACTTATAATTTAAAACAAAATCTAGGATAATTTACCAAAGGCTGAAAGGAGAAAAGAGTGTACGATGTCATAAGTTTCTTCATTGCATATGTAATGTTGTGAGACTGACCTATGGATGATGCTGAGTTTCTAAGATACACCCTGATCTCTAGAGAAACAACTAAAATGCATTAGAGCAGTATAAATTAAAATTAAATAAGGGAGACAATGGAGAATATCAACAAATATTTGACAAACCTGAAAGAGGGGAGAGAGATAGATGGAATAAATGAAAACCAAATGCAGATAATCAACTTAAACCTGCAATAGACATTATTGCACTAACTGTAAATGAATTAGCTTTTCTAATTAATGACAGAGACCATCCAGATGAATAAAACTTAGAAAGATCCATATGGTGTTTATAAAAAAAACATTTTTAAGAATGAAAAGAGAACAACAAAGGTATTTTGAAATTAAAAGGAGAGAAAAGTATGTTTCCTATTCCATATAGACATTAGTCTCAAGAAAGGTAATGCCAAAATACAATAATGTTAAATAAAATTCAAAATAAGGCATTTTACAAAGAAAATGTAAAAATGTATTAGTTTTATCAGGTCAAATTCATCAGGCGCTAAGAGTGGTGTATTAATTAGAAATATGTTGACATAGAAATTATAACATAGAAATCACTTATGGAGAAAAGAAACAGTAACAAATTATTATAAGCTACTCAGTTAAGAGCGAGGTCCATGAGCTTGGGCACATCTGGCTCGTTTGGTGTTTCTATAATATAATGCTGGGAACTAGGTAATTTATAAAAACGGAAGTGCTCCTGCACATCACATCCATCCAATACGGACTGTGCTCCATCATTCCCTGGAAAGGGGAAGACAGGATGGGGAGGGCAGATGCAAGCTAGGAATTGAGCTGGCAGCTTCAAGCTCTTTAGCAGATACTGTGAGGGGTGAAGCTTTGCTACCTCAGCACCTCTCATCACGCCCCACCTCCCAATACTGTTACCCTGGAGATTATGTGTCCAGCACATAGTTATTGGGAACATTGGGAACATCTTCAAACCGCAACAGGGGAGAAGTGTAAAGCTATAAAACAGCCACGAGGAACGCTGGCAGCAGTAAGACAAAACAACAATTATCTCAACAGCAGCACGAAAACAACCAGAAGCCCTAATTACCCTCTTCTGAGAGAGAGAGCCCACCTTCACAATTAAAGGGGTACACTGAAGAATGAGTTTGTAAGGGCTTGAATAGCCCAGCCAAGTGGCACTGGTATATTTAGAACTTTGTACCCAACAAACAAACTGCTTATTATGTTCAAGCCACATATATTTGCTCTTAGAATTCATTATATATGGCCACACAGAAAATGATAATCATAACATTTATGGAATAAGCTATCATCTTCGATTCCAGTACAATGAAGCTATTTTTTCACCATCACTACATCTACATTAATTATAGATAACCAATACACAGAAAGGGAAAGTTATCTTTCCAAGTTTGCACAGTTAGTTAATAACACATTATAACTGTGAGCCTGACATTCTGAAGCCAAAGGTTATAGCACTAACCGTTGTACTACTCTGCTTTCCATGAGGATAGAGATTTTCCTCATGATACTCTTTCTCTGTCTCTCTCTATCTCTGTAAGTCTCTCTCTCTCTTCTCTTTCTATATGTGTGTGTTTCCCTTTCTATATATGTGAGGGGTGTGTGTGTGTGTGTGTGTGTGTGTGTGATATACACACACATATATACATGGATATCAGAATAGGTTTTAAAGAACCTACCGTAATTACAGTCAGTTGAGTCACAGCAGGTAAATAGAAAAATCTGTATAGGATCCAACTGCAAGCTCACAGATAAATGATATTTGCCTCTGATAAAAATGTCACTGAGAAAAACCAGTCTCTTCATAACCAAAAAAAAAAAAAAAAAAAACCCATCTGACAGGAGAGGGAGGGACCAGGAAGATGGCTCAGTTGGTAAAGCATTTGCTGTGCAACATGAGGATGTAACCCATCTCAGCACCCACATAAGAAGCCAACAATGCACACTTGTAATCCAAGTGCTGAGGAGACGCAGACAGCAGGAACCCCTGGGGCTTCCTTGCCATCTCTAGGAGATCATTGAACTCCAGTTGCAGTGAGAGATCTAATCCCCAAAGCTAGGGTGGAAAGCGACTACAGTAAGATAATACCTCTGGCTTCCCATGTGTGTCCTCAACATGCATAAACACCTGTGTGCCTATACACATATACAAACATGTACACACACACACACACACACACACACACACACAGCTAAAAAAAGTAACCAATACACTGAAGAATGAATAGTAAACAACTGTAAAATACTAGACACTACAAAGAATATTTCTGTTTTAGATATGAAATGACTTCCTAAATAAGAAGGAAACTATTCAGGAGGAAAAGGGCAGATTGACCCATACAAAATCCAAACTCATATGCAATAATAGAAATCACAAAGAAACTTCAAAGCAAATCACAGAGGTATAGACAACATCTGCATTGCATGAAAGTTTAATATATATATATATACACACATATATATATATACACACACACACACACACACACACACACATATATATATATATATATATATATATATATATATATATATATCATCCTGGATACCTCTCTCATTGCTCTGACAAAATATCTGACAAGAAACAATTTGAGAGAGCCAAGGTTTGTTTTGATTTGTGGTTTGGGGGAGTATAACTCACCGTGTTAGGAAATCATGGTGACAGACAGCTCCGTGGGTGGGAGGAGTGTGTAGCAGCTGCATGCTCATGGCTCCATGACCAAGAAGCAGAGAAAAGACAGGCTAGAAACTTCAACGCCTGTTCGCTCCACCATGCCAAGATGAGAGTCACTTCCTCCAGCTAGGAACCACTCACTACCTGAAGGTTCCATATCCTCCCACATCAGCGCCACCAACTGGGGGCCAAGTGTCCAGTCACATGACAGATGGGGAGCATTTCACATTCACACCACAGCATCCACAAAGCACAGAGCATGCCCTGCATGTCAAGAAGAGCAATCTGGAGTTCCCAGAGAAACATGAGCTTCTACAGAAGACAAGATGTGTGCAGGTGAGAAGATGCTCAACGGATCACAGAGAAATAAAAAGCAAAGGCTGCTTTCCCTCCCAGACATCAGACATTCACATCCTGCATAGGGGCCGGAGATGGTTAAGAGTTTAAGAGTGCTTTGACTCTTACAGAGGACCCTTCAGTTCCTAGTATAAGATGGTAAGATGGGCAGCTCACAATGGCTTTTACACCAACTCCAAGGGACTAGTTGCCCTATGATGATGATGATGGTGGTGGTGGTGGTGGTGGTGGTGGTAGTGGTGGTGATGGTGATGATGATGGTGGTGGTGGTGGTGGTGGTGGTGATGGTGATGATGGTGGTGGTGGTGGTGGTAATGGTGATGATGGTGATGATGGTGGTGGTGGTGGTGGTAGTGGTGGTGATGGTGATGATGATGGTGGTGGTGGTGATGGTGATGATGGTGGTGGTAGTGGTGGTGGTGGTGGTGGTGATGGTGATGATGGTGGTGGTGGTGGTGGTGGTAGTGGTGGTGATAATGAAGAAGATGGTGATGGTGATGGTGATGGTGATGGAAATGGTGATGATGATAATGATGATGATGGTGGTGGTGGTGGTGGTCGTAGTGATAATGAAGAAGACGGTGGTGGTGGTGGTGGTGATAATGAAGAAGATGGTGACGGCGATGGTGATGGTAATGGTGATGATGATGATGATGATGATGATGATGATGATGATGATGGTGATGGTGGTGGTGGTGGTGGTGGTGATAATGAAGAAGACGGTGGTGGTGATGGCGATGGTGATGGTAATGGTGATGATGATAATGATGATGGTGATGATGGTGGTGGTGGTGGTGGTGGTGGTGATGGTGATAATGATGATGATGATGTATATTAGACCATTTTGAATGGACAGTTTGTCAATATACAGATAAGTATAAAATACATGAGGGCTTTGATCCTGAAAAGTCTGCTGTAAAAGCTTCTTAGGCAGCTATATCGCAATGCTGTTTGTCATAGGAAACATGAAAGTATTCTAAAATTCTATTCCTATATTAATAAATTGGGGATCCGTACAGACAGTAAAAAGAATCAAGCATAATTTACACAGCTAGAAAACATCTTCAAGACAAAAAATATAGGAAAAAAAGTCACCTGTGCAGAGAAGATAACATTTGTGGGGCTGCGTGGGGCTGACAGTGTTGCTGAGAAGGGTCTCTCTCTAGTCCAGGCTGGTAACTATGTCACCAAAGCAGGCTATACATTCATGCAATCCTCCGGCCTCAGCCTCTTAAGTTACTGGAATTACAGGCATACTTCACTCTGTGTGTGTGTGTGTGTGTGTGTGTGTGTGTGTGTGTGTGTGTGTGTGTGTGTTGTTTGTTGTTATAAAAGCATATATTAAGATGTTTACATTTGAAAAGTGAAGGGAGTAGTTCTGGTAACAGCAGATGAAGAGATTCAGGGAGTGTTCGTCTTTCTTTGGGAGGAAATGCTTCCGACAGATCCACCTTGTGATCCTTTCTAGCATTTGTCACATCAGACACAGTCCTAACAGCTATGACTCTGAGATAACCACATGCAGTGTTTCTATCACATGTATCATAAAATTTTACCTCATTATTTTATATTTCCAAAGCGAGCCTGTTAATAGTAACACTGGCTTCTCCATGCTCTTAATTTCAGGCCATCTTCAAAGTGGACCATTTGAGTTTGGGTCTGTGTCATTTTATTTAGCATACATACTTCCTTGGAGATGTAGAGGACATAGCAATGAAAGCCATTACAGGTGAGGATTTTTGCACCTTTTACTTTGGTGCCTCGATATATCACTTCCATCACCCAGAATTCTAAATCAAGGGGAAGTCCTAATTCTGTGGCCAAGGTACCACACTACTCTTCAAAGAAGGCTATGGCCACCTCTAACTCCACTTACAGCCTCTACCTGTTCCTTGTGGTGATGTGACTAAAAATGCCCCAGAGGCTCCTATTGAGTGGCACTATTTGAAAGGATTAGGCAGTGCGGCCTTCTTAGAGTAGGAATGGCCTTGTTGGAGGAACTGTCACTGGGGGGTGGTCTTTGAGGTTACAAAAGCCCAAGCTCAACCCAATGGCTCTTTCTCTTCTGGCTACCTTTGGATCCAGATGTAGAGCTCTCCATTACTTCTCTAGCACCATATCTGTCTGCATGCTACCATGCTTCCTGTCATGATGACAATGGACTCAACCTCTGAACCTGTAAGTGAACCCAAATTAAATGATTTCTTTATAAGAGTGGCCTTGAGCATGGTGTCTCATCACAGCAATAGAATGCTGACCAAGACCAGAGTTGGTACCAGAGAGTACGGAATTGCTGTTGCAGGCCTGACCATGCTTCTTGTTGGCACATTGTGGACTATGGGACTTTGGATTAGGAAAGCAGTTGAACATTTCAAGCAGGGCTTTAGGGGTCATCTTAGAAAGAGCCTAAAAGACACCGGTGCTGAGAGTAATGTGGATTAAATATGATGACCTAGCTCATGAAGCTTAAAAGAAGAATATTAGTAAGTAACCCAGAGATATTTTGTGTTCTTGTGATATTTTCATGGAGAAGGTGACTGTTTTCTGCCCTTGCCCCAAAAAATAACTACCTATGGCTAGATTGAAGAGTTAGGGATTAACAGCTTTGGCAAAGGAGATTTCTAGACACCCTAGTATTGACTCTGTCCTGCTGTTATTAGTGGCCATTCTTATGCAGATCTATAATGAAAAGAAGAAATCTGAACAAGGAAAATTACAAAATGTACAGTTTGAAGGGAAAAAAGAAGCACCAGAAAATGTAGTGGAACTAAGCCCAGTGCTCAAGGAGATAAAATACTTAAAGAAGAACTGGATGCTAAATGGAATAATGAGAGTGGTGACCTCAAGGCAAGGGTGGGTGACCCCCACTCAGCTCAGCTTCCAACTTGTAGAGAGGAATTAAAGGCGAGCTTAAGCAGGGAAGGAAGCCATCAATAACAGGAAGCTGATACCAACGTAATGAAACTAGGAGGGCAGATTCCAGCCCCAGCAAGCAGCAGAACTTGGCAGCTTAGGCCGTACGGTTCTGCCTTTAGAGTTCAGGATATAAGGGAAGGGTTATGGAATCTCCCTCCAAAGCTAAGTAGCTAAGGAAAGCCAATGAGGCCTGGCATGTGTCAAGGGTGTCTCCTCATGGAATCCCAGAGAAGTTGATGCATGAAGTTGTGAAGGGGGAGCCTACACTTCATTGGAGACACCAAGATCTCAGAGATGCTAGAGCAGCAGGAAAAGGTAATGCCCAGGTAAGCTGCAGGCTGGGTATAGAACCAACCCAAGAGAAAAAAGTGCACGTCAGTAACAAAGCTGAGAGTTGGAGATCTGAAGAATGCGTTGACATCAGACATAGAGAAGCAAAGTTTGAAGTTAGCTCTGCTTGTTTTGGTCTAGTGTTTCCTCACTATGCTTAACTTCAGAGTGTACATTCTGTGCGATTTTATACTAGAAGTATGCGATCTGACTTTTTATTTTAATTCTATAGGGGGTGACAGTTACGAGGCTGCCTTGAGTCTCAGAAGAGACTTTGAACTTTGAACTTTTAAACAGTGTTAAGGCTGTGATACATTACAGGGACTGTTGAAGGTGGAGTAAATGTAATTTGCATTATGATATGGCAATAAGCCTATAGGGCCAGTGAGTAGATGTGGTAATTTGAATAAAAATGGCCTCATAGGCTCACAGGGAGTGACACTATTTGAAAGGATTAGGAAGTGTGGCCTTTTGGGAGGAAATATATCACTGGGGATGGGCTTTGAGGCCTAAGCCAGGCCCAGTAGCCCCCTCTCCCTCCTGGCTACCTATGAATCCAGATATAGAACTCTCAGCTACTTCTCTAGCACTGTATTGCCTGGATGCTACCATGCTTCCTGCCATGCTGATAATGGGCTAAACCTCTAACCTGTAAGCGAGCCCAAATTAAATGGTTTGTTTTTTTTTAATTAAAAAAAAAAGTGGCCTTGGCCACGGTGTCTCTTCCCAGCAATAGAACACTGACCAAAACATCCCATAAATTGTAATTGGGATGTTAGTCTTTCAGTTTTTTAAAGTGTTTTACATGATGTAAACTGCAAAAAGGATGGATGTGAGGCATACTTCTGCTTCAAATAATCCTATAGCAATCACAAAAGAAACACTAGTGTCACATTCAGATCTCTCTCTCTCTCTCTCTCTCTCTCTGTGTGTGTGTGTGTGTGTGTGTGTGTGTGTGTGTGTGTGTGTGCATGTGTGTGCACGCGCCTGTTCTGTAACAGGAAACCTCTATACTGATTATTGGTTATACATAAAACTCATACATTTTTGCTATAAAATGAATTTTAAGTAGCATGAAGAACAAAACACCAAATCTATATTATCTAATCCTATTAGCAAACCCCACCTGACCCCCGCCCAAAGAAAACACCATTAAGGTTTTTTTGGCGGGTAGTCTTTATGGGGATTTTATCATAGCTATGAAAACGGATTGAACGTATTACATCACCACATGAAAACACCATGCACACTGCTCTTGCCTGTCTTATCACTTAATAACAGTTGTCAGGTGACTTCCAAGTCAAGGGATAGTTACCTAGAATAACTAAGCTTAACAGCAGCTCATGTGTCCTACCAGGTGGCTCCTACAAAGCTGTGCTCACCTGCATGGACCGTCACCTTACTGTTTCCAGACATATATCTTGTATTGCTGCAGAAGTCACATGCTGAAAGGTAGACATGCTCTTTCTGTTTTCATCAGATCTCTCTTCGTAGCCCTTGCCCATTTTTCTATTGAGGGGTACTTCTCTTTTCTTATTGACTGGTAAGAGCTCTCTGAATATGATAGGCATGGAGCTCTTTACTCTGTAAAATGAGAATATCACTTCCTGCCTGAGTGGTTACAAAAATTCAGTCATCTAACACATGGTCATCACCCTCCCTTCCTATAGCTGCCAACTGCCAACTACAGCATTAGGTCAGTTAAAAGTTACCTACATGTAAATACATACCAGCATTGTTCTCTGTGACTCCTTAAATCCCTAAGCTTTCTAACTAGTAATAATTAACATGAATGTTGCCTGTTATAGAATACCCTGTAGATCTATAAATCAGATCCATCCTGTGATCCTGAGAGCTGCACCCTTCCTATTATTATCACACTAGGGTACTGGGCATCTTTCACTGGCTTATATCACACCTCAATCACAGGAAAGATGGGATGTGGGGGTGTTGTGTAACAGTCCGCTCCAAGATTGAAACATTCCATATTATAGGAAGAGGAAGTGCATCAAACAGGAAGTTGAACAACTCAAAAGAGTATCAGGAAGTCCCTGAAGTTGACCAAATTCGCTAGGCTCCTCCCTGTCAGAGTAAGCAATAAAAGCTGAAAGTCCCTCTTAGATGAGGAGGATAAGCTGCAATACAAGATTATGAGGCAAAAAAAAAAAAGCCTGAAACCACTGTCTGCCTCCAAGAAGCTGACTGAAAGAGGTTTAGATCAACTGAGCCACCTAGAGAGGACATTCTCCAGCCCGTTGAGCTGCGTAAAGGGTGTGCAGTGTGCTCCAGGTTCCTAGCTTGGGTGAGCTGTCACACTTGCTAGGGTAGGCTTTGGTGATGCAGCTGTCATTGAGACATTTCTGTGTCTGTCAGTCGCCTCTCAGCCACGTTCCTGTAAGTAACCACAACAGAACTCATTAGTTCACCAAGATGGATTTTGGTGCTATCTGTACTTTGGTCTGTTGTGGGCTCACTATCTGGGGTTAGTTGGTGTGTGCTGCATCTCACCAGGGAAAATTTTGTCACACAACAGGGGGATGAAGAGATGATCTTGTACACTAATCATTTGCTGTCCTGGGAGTCCATCATGCCCTACAGCAACTCGCATTTACAGTACTCCTCATGGGAAAGATCACATCTTTATCCCTAACAGAGACAGGATTTAACTGTGTGATCACGTGTCCTGTGTCATGATGCCCACCCATCTACAGGGTGGGATGTTGCTTTAGGCCTCTCTGGGCAACACTGAGGAAAAGTAATGTGGAATACAAATTTTTTTTTTTTTACTTTCAGAGTTCCTTTTGGACAAAAAGAAGCCAAACGCTTTCTTAAAAACCAACGCGTTCACCCAAAGTATAGCTCTCCTTACTTACAAATGGGTTCATAAAAAAAATCACAACAGTGTTATACTTATTTGTCAAAACTATTAATAATAGGCAACATGAGTAACTAGGCAGGCTTTCAGTCATACACAGATTGCTCTGTGGCGGCGAGAACCAACAAGTGATCATGACAATGTGGAATGAGTTGTCACACGTCGAGACAAAAGTCAGACAGAAGTGCACACACACTGTGAGTCCATTCATGTTGAGTCAAAAACCTGTGTTAGCGAAGTCAGGGCAGGCATGGAAGTAGGCTTGGCAGGTGGGGGTGGGGCTGCTGTGGGCAGCTGCACACTTATGAATAGGACACTTTTCTTTGTAGATGTTATTTTGGGATTGTGCTAAAAGAAATTTCCAGTTTTGTAGGTCAAAAGAGTCAAATACCAACTATTTCACATGGCTTAAACTCCCATTTCAATGGAAACATATCTTTAAAACCCTCTGGCAAGGCAGAAAAAAAGCAATCAACATTGACCAGCAGAGTGCCAGCTTTCTGGAAACCGACCTAAATGCCCCTACCAAGTCTGATGCTGCCTTCTGTGCATCGTTATCAGTAGAAGCAGGGTAACATCAGCCTCCAGCACTTATAGGGATGCTTGTGATGAAGCTGCCTCCAGGCTTCCCTGTGGCAGCTACCTGCAGCGTCCTCTTGTCCCCAGCAGCTCAAAGTTCCCTAACCCAACCGTGTTTGGGCTGAATAAGAGGAGCCGCAGGCAAGCAGGGTTTGAGGCCCTTCAACACATAGCAACAAGGCGAATGCTTTTAAAGAAGCAATATTACACAGATAATTTTTTATATTTACAGGCACTATCCCGGAAAAATAGAAGTGCCAAGCTTTTATAAGCCTTGTGTGACTCATAAAAGGTACCATCTTAATAACTAACTGACATAACCGTATCCATCAGTTCTGAAACCGATGATCGCTTTTTGCCATCTCCCGGTGGGAAACCAGCATCGATTCTGAGAATTCTGGGCACAGCCATTCATTTTACGGTGGCCAATAATATTCCAAACAGAAGCACTATGCGTCAGCCAATCGGGAGGATGCATTCCCAGGGACACTTACTCTCACATGCAGAGCTGAAGATTGAGAGGGTGTTTGATGGAGAAAGCTCCCAGGTATGGGTCTAACTAAGCTGCTGAACTCAGTAACTCTGAAGGTAATAGGGACAAACTGTTCTCTTTTACACATTATCTGACACAGTTGTCCTGGTGACATTTTGATCTACTGTCTTAGGATTGCTATTAGGAAGGATCCATAGGTTAAGCCCCCATTAAGAAGCCACTGAACTGAGCTCTCAACCCCATCAGAGAGCAAGACTCCTGAGCAAGCTGGAGAAGCTGGCCGAGCTTAGGGCAAGCTGACACTTTGGGTAGGCTCAAAGGAATCCCTTGAAACAGACTTAAAGGACTTTGTCCTTTGCTAGAAACCCCATACTAAATAATTTACAATAAAAATACTATTAGCTATCTCTTCACATTATGGATTCGTTTTAATAAGGAACAATAAAGGCATTAGCTCTTTTTGAACACCTACCTTGGACTAAGCACTATCTCACTTAATAAGCACAACCCTGATGCTCATGAAAATAGCTCCATCTTTTATTAAATGGATGGGAATGCAGAGCTTTAAGCGGGATGAATAATTTCCCCAAAGATTCACCCAGCTTATAAGGGGCAAAATCAGAATAGAAAGTCAGGCAATCTAAGGCTAAGGACCACAGTCATGACAGCTCCACTACAGCGCCATTTCCGACACTACACATATGTAATAAGGATTAATGAGAACGGGGAGAGGTGAAGACAGTTGCATCTACTGTAGGTGCTAAAAGCACTGACTCTAATCAAATCCAGTGAACGATTATCTCCACTTCCCATATAAAGTAACTGAGGTGCAGAGATCCAAAGCAATTTGCTAATTAGTGACAGAGCAAAAATTCAAACTTGAGCCCATATAGCTCCAAAGGCCATGGTCTTGTTATACCACTTTGCCTCCAATATATTGTTTGAAACTTATTATAAATGCCAACACGACTAAAACAGGCATGCTATCCCAGAACAGACTAATGCTGCAGTAGCTCGCCCATGCCCATCCCTGCATCTCAGGTCGCTGAGAACTACCTTAGTCCTAGAGTCCACTTGCAATATCTTGAGCCTCCATGACAGCTGTCCCTACCTCAAAGCAACATATGTTGGCATACAGCTCCGTGCTCTCCCATAAGGAAGCTCTTGCTGCCTCTACCAAGTGCTCCATGGGGTAGGGCTCCTTGCCTGACCTCATTTAGTCCCTTAGCAGGGCCAAGGAGGACAGTTTTTTTTCACATGGCCAAGAAGGAGAAAAGCAGAGGAGACCCCACTTACTTGTTAGACGTTTCTAAAGCCCAGTGGATGGAAAGAATGTCTGCTCAAAATGCAGACACCAGCACTCCTTTTATGTCAGTCTGTAGGCTGTGAAGAGCCGACTGGACTGTAGGAAACTCTGACACAGGTGGTCAACAGACACCCTGGAAAGTAGCTTCACTCTGCAGTGAAGCAGCACACCCAGATTTCCAAGGAATCTCCACGGGAAGCCAGGTCAAAGGGCAAGGTTATAGCGGGAGCAAAGGGGAAAGGAAAGAAGATGGGGATGTGTCCTAAACCTTAGAGGACAGCTATTGGCAATCCAACAGCAGGCAAGCACGGAGATGACCAACCACAGCACAAGAGCAAACAAGAAGGTACCCACACACTTCACGGCTCTATAGTGAAGCAGAGCCACACACTATTGCCCGTGGAAGTGAACAAAACTCGTGTGACCAATGGCGTGGTCCTTTAACACCACTGGGCAAATACCTGAGCAGTTGGCTCTTTATTTCAAACCTTTGGAGCCAGGCTGCTGAGATGGCACTGCCTGGAAGGTGTTTGTCTGCCTTGCAAGTGCGAGGTTCTGAGATTGATCCCCGGAATCTATGATACACAAACAAACAAACAAACAAACAAAAGCTGGGCATAGTGGCACATGACTAATTCCCCAGTGGAAAGGTGGAGACCGGTGTATCCGTGGAACTCACTGGCTATCTAGCCTAGCCTTGGAAAGTTCTGTAAGAGACACAGTTGAAAGAAAGAAAGAAAGAAAGAAAGAAAGAAAGAAAGAAAGAAAGAAAGAAAGAAAGAAAGGAAGGAAGGAAGAAACAAACAAACAAACAAACAAACAAACAGAAAAGTGAACAGTGTCTAAATAAAACCTAAGGTTGACCTCTGGTCTACACACACACACACACACACACACACACACACACACACACACACCTAAAGGGCCTCCCTACATTCTTATCCTAAGCTCATTTCCTATCAGAAAACACCCCACCTTGTCTATGAAACCCACAGTCCGAAGCCACACCTGGCGAGCTGCTCCCCATCCAAATTGTGCCGCTAGGCTGCCAGGCCGTTACTGTGCAGGAACGTCCTTGAGCCCAGGCCTCCCCCGCACACCTGGCACCGGATGCTTAGGTGAGCAGTCATCTCTGGGCATCATTCCCTGGCATCTATTCCCACTTTCTCGTCACTCCCCGGGTTAATCATTCCTCCTTTGCAGTAAACTGAGTATTTTGTACAAGCTACCACAACCAGCCCAGGCTGGAGTCCTACAAATATCATGTATGACGTGTACACTGGTGTATGATATGTACTTGTGGGAGTTCCGGTGCCATTAGGCGTATGAAGAAGGTATTATATCCCCTGGAGTTAGACATGAAGGTGTTTGCCAGAAGTCCAATGTGGGTCTTGGGCACTGAATTTGGGTCTTCTGCAAAAGCAGTAAGTACTTGTAAACCCTGAGCCATCTCTCTCCATCCCCAAGATGTGATAGTCTTCATCACCACCTCACATGCAGCATTCCCTCAACAAATGGAAGTTCCCATCTTGGCAATGATAGTAAAAGTCACTGGAAGGCCAGTACTAGCAAACCTGGTACCCAGGGCTGGTGACCAGGAGCTCAGAGCTGCTGGGTAAAGTCCAGGTCTTGCTGGCATTTGTAGAAACACTTGCTGATTCTCTCATATCTTTGGTGACAGCTTGTCTCAATCCCCAGATAAGGCCAGTAGGGTCCTTGACACTCACAAGCACACACTCACAAGAGCACACTAACTGTAGCCTCTAAGTTGCACGTGGCCCTCTTAAGTTCCCTAACAAGGAGTTCTGGTAAACACCTTCCCCTCGGCACACGCACAGCCACAGCAGTCACTGGTCACTGTCGCTCTTCCTTTGTCATTGTCCTTTCCTTGTTTAAGTTCTGAAGCAGGGCTGCTCCAGAGGCACTGAGAGTGAAATTGTCTGCAGACTGTTCTCTGAGTCTAAATGCACAAATCCTGGGTATCGAACCAGACTTCCAGACAAAGGGCTTTTCCTCAAGAGTTGGCAAGAGAGAGCTTACATGCCTATGAATCCAAGGCCCATCTCATTAGACCTCACTTAAAGTCTACAGCGAATAGTTTGTGGATCAGCTGAGAGGACGTGCCCACTTCCGGGCAGGGAAGGCGATCAGAGAGCAAGCACATTTCCAGGAGAAGATTCGCTAGAACAGCAGTTCTCAACCTGCGGGTCACTTTTCAACCTGTGGGTCATGACCCCTTTGGGGGAATCGAATGACCTTTGCAAAGGGGTCGCGTATCAGATATTCTGCATATCTGTAGGTTACAATACAAATCATAACAGCAGCAAATCACAGTCATGAAGTAGAAAAGAAACATTTTATGGTTGGGGGTCACAACACAAGGAACTGTATTAAAGGGTTGCAGCATTAAGAAGGTTGAGAACCACCACTCTAGAGCATAAGCTAACACAAGGGGGGATTCTCTCTCTGGTTTAAAACTAGCTGCTGGTTCTGGGAGGTAGGGCAGACGTGCCAGGTTCAAATGAGTGATGACTGCATGGTCTGCACTGGTCGTTGTAGCAGGCAAACCAGATTCAACTTGCCTGGACAGACCTCCCCGATGTCCCAGGGCTGCAGAGACCACTGTCCTCATGGCAGTGAGCCTTCACTTGGTCCCCTCCTCACCACAGTGCCGCCAAGGGGGAGAAGAGAACTTCCTCGCCAAAGCTAGCCTCTGCCAAGGTGCCAGAAGCTTATCAGAGGAAACAAGGGGTCATCTGTTTCCCGCTCCTCCTAGGCTCTCCCAGAAGCTATTATCTGCCCAAACTACCAACCCCAGCTTGTCTTCAGTGCCAATCTGGTCTTTAGAGATAATGTTTGCAATTTCACATGAAGCTCAAGAATCAAGCCAAAACGCAATCAATGCCCATATGTGTCCTGTGGTGGCAGGCGATTGCAGATGCCCCACTAAATAACACAGGAGGGGACTTTGGGGGACAGACTGAAAAGAGATGGGATTTTTGTTGTTGTTGATGATTGGTTGGTTGGTTTTTTTGTTTGTTTGTTTGTTTCGTTTTTTACATAACGTCCTCAGAAGAAGCCAGACACACATAAACAACATGTACCAAGTTTTCTACCTCAGTACACGAGCCACTGTATATTTGTAAACATTTCATAAGTGTTTGGGAGGATGTTTGAAAGGAATATAAATATTTCACATGTGGTTTGCTAAACCCTTTTAAAATAAATATTCCTGGAAGCAATTAAAGCAGAGAACCCACGAGCCTATCTCATGTTACAATTTTTGCATTATTTTTGCACAGATGTTCCTCCAACAAATATTAGGTTCTACCGTGCACTAACCACCAGTCTACCATTTTTAACAGCTAATCATTGAAGAAGGTTTTAGCCTATCTGCCAACCCAGAACTGCCCACATGCAGTCACCCAGCACCCACTCCTTGGAACATTTACTCCAAAGGTTGAAAGCCAGAGTGAGTGAAGGGGAAAGGGCTTGATTCTTTTCAAATGCATCAAAATCCAACTGAAGTTCTTTCTCCCTGTGCACAGTGAATAACACTAGTGTTCAGTCAGAAGGGGGAGGGGTGACCCACATCTGGGGAGCTCCCAGTCTTTTCTGATGGTATGAATGAATCCTCAGGATGAATTTAATCCCTAATTTAAACACACGGCACACTTGCAGGTGCACATGTGTGCATGCGCACGTGTGTGCTCGCACACACAAACACACACACACACTAAATAAATAAATAAATAAATAAATAAATAAATAGAAACACTACTTTTCATGTATATACCCCAAGGTGCAGAAGCAGTCTTTGATACTACTCATCTGCCTAACTGCCATGGTTGGGGCAGAAATTTATAGGAGGGGGGGCTTACTGATTGCCTTGATCACACACACACACACACCAAGACTCCAGCAAATCAAGAAAGTCTGTGCAACTTTAATATTTAAAATGTGTCAGCCAGCCATGGTTGGGAAAGAAAAAACCAGACCTACTACTGATGGTAAAAGTGCAAAGGTGTCAGACTTGGTAATAGGCACTTAAGGCTGCCTACTAGGTGGGTTTGGACTAGAGAGACTAGAGAGACTAGAGAGCTCCCTGTGGCAGGCCTTAGAGCCAGTGAGAGGCAGTCCCGGCTGCTTGAGCACAAACATCTCTGAAAGAACAGCACCAGGCTCCCTCCTTTTTATCGGAAATGACTATTCCTTGGTGCCACCTGAACATTTCAGGGCTGTCCCCAAAGGGCTTGTGCCACCCCCCAACATGTAAAAGGAGCTCCTAGTGTTCCCAGCCCCGCAGGCTGCTGCAGCTCCTGACCTGCCCAACCCGCCATGGCAACAGTTTTCCAGCCAGAGAAGTAACGCAGACACCTATTTGATGCTCTGTAGGGATGTCAGTTCAGGAGCCAGAGACATACAAGGAGACCTAGGCTGACCCTGGCTGCCCAGGCACAGCATGGGGTGGCAGGAGATGGAGCCAAGAGCAAAAACTGTCATCATCAGCTTCAAAAGATCAGAAGAGAAAAACTTCCCTAGGGCATCAGCCTGGCTGCGTGTCCTGGTCTTAAGGAGCTGCCCAAATTCCAGGGACAGGTGTGCAGGGTTGGTGAAAGGTTCAGACTTGGACCACTGGAGCTAGGGCCGCTGGACTTGCTTCCAGACTAGGAGCTACTAGGGAAGCAGGTTCCAGTCCCGGGCATGCTAGGATTACTGTGCATTAAGGGTTCTGAGAAAAGGAGGAGAGGGGTTCTTTTGATCCCTCAGGAAACATCCCCGTACCAATCAAGGAGGGAACCTCAAACCCAGGCCCCGGAGAAACACAGCAGCGCAAACAAAGTTGGGGCTCCTAGAGGATGAGTCTTTAGGTCCCCGCCCGCGGTGCACCACTACTTACACGAAGACCCCGAAGAGCAGGGCTCGCACCCCGATCTCAATGGCCAGCTCCCGCATGGTGCAGCCAGAGTAGCTCCCGCAGCGGCAGCTGGCGCCGTCCGTGGCTCCCACGACTCGGCCGGAGCCGCTCTCCGGAGCCTGGGCGGTGAGGGAGGCGCGCTGCAGGCCGCGGGCGGGGGCGGGAGGCGGGCGTGGGGTGGGGGCGGCGGGAAGGGTTGAGTCCCAGCCTCCCGCTCTGGGCTCCCGGACACCCAGACACCGCACCAGCCTCCTCCGGTCCCACTCCCGATCACTCCGGTCAGGGGCGCGTCAGGAACTCCCTGCTCACTTGCAAGCAGTGCTGCTTCTGTGTCCAGGGCTGGCGCCCGGCGCTCAGGACCCAGGAGGGAAAGCCTGGGGAAGCCCCGCTGTCGTCGCCGCCACCTCCCTCCCGGCGCGCTGCACCGCTTCCCGACTACTGGGCGGCCCCTGGGCTCTGCGCCCAGCTGCACGCTCAGCCGGCGGTCGCTGCGCGCCTCCTCTCCAGCCGGCGACTCTTGGCTCTGGCTCTCTTCTCTTTCTTCACACGCCCGCACGTGGGCATGAAGTAGATGGGCGCTTTGGGGATACTCTCGCACTCAGGATAGCCCTGGCATCCTCTGGCCACGCCAGAGAGTGCTTCTTCCTTCCTGCTTTCTGCCCGCTTCCACCTTACCAACCTCAGATTCTTTCTTTCCCAACCCCTGATTCTTGAAAGTTCCCAGGAGATTGCTCACAATCTTTGCTTTCTCTCAGAAGGTGCTAGATTGGCATACAGAAACCCTGACACAGAGTAAGCCCCCCCCCCCCCGAATGCCACCATTGCTGTGAAGTATCTGGGGACCCCATCTCTCCTTTCCTCCATCATCCTCCCAACACCATCAGTGGCTTTGGGCTGCTGTGCTGTGGATGTGAAAAGCATCTCTCTAAACATCCCTGTCTGCCTGTGGCAGGCTGTCATTAGGCAACAAGGAGAAGCAGGGACGTTGGCCTCAGCACTCACCCAAAAATTCAAATATAAATAAATGGTGGCCTGGGGGTGTCGACCACAAGCCTGGGACTGGCTTGGTCTTGGCATTGCATTTCCGTCGCCTGTAGAAGTTATTAATCATACTTGTAGGATTGTCTCTGTGGAACTTGGTCCTTCCTTGGATTTTAGGAAAGACCTCACAAGATTCAGAGATGAATTGGAAGTTGGCTCCTGGTCCCGGTGATCTAGATTTCTGACTTGGACCCAAGTAGGAGTAGGAAGGAAGCAGGCCTTGGGAAGAAGGACCCTGCTGCCAATGGCCCATGCCAGACCTTAGACAGCTGAGCCCAGGCTCCTCAGGGAGGGAGGATCCAGGCTGTGTGGAAGGGACACCATCCCAACAACTGAAGATACAGGGGCAGTTTCCGCTTTGTCTGTGGTATGCTATGATGTGACATGGTGCTTGGTGAGCATTACTGAGTGAACAAGGGACGGTATAGATGTCAGGCACATGGGATATCACATTCAGGGAGGTCAGGGAGATGTAGAAGGAGGAGGAAGAGGCTCTGTCCTCCATGACTTAGGCCTAGCAGTTACTATGAAGACTCTCTCCACAGCTTGACGAAGTAGTATTAGGAACCCATGGTGAAGTCTGGCGGCCTACAGCTGAGGCTGCCGGGTAGCGGTGTTCTGAGTGGAGTGTCACAAGAGTGCATGTTGAGACATCACTTAACTGTAAGCCTCAACTAGGCAGCT